>NC_081353.1:52286215-52291293 GCF_029784015.1 Lycium ferocissimum | reverse complement strand
GGAAGGGAAAAACATATAACCACTGATTCCCGGATTCTCCGACGCGGGATCCCCGGGGACGGGGATATGGGAGACCCCGTAGGGCGTCCAATTGTTTGGACATATTGGGATCCCGTGGGGAAGGGGGGGGAGACCCGATGTTTGCTCCGTACGATGATTAAAGGAACGTTTATCCAAAATGTTTCTCTCGAATGTGAAAAGGAACACCTTTTTCAAAAAGTCAAGCATAATGGAAATTTTCCCCAAAAGGCATTCATAGGGGTTATTTCATCCCTGACAATTTCTAAATTGAATTTATTATTCATACGTTATATCTCTTTACTATGCTACTATTCATACCTTACATACTCGGTACATTACTCGTCGTGACCCCGCTTCGGGGGCTTCGTTTCATGCCGCGCGGTACGACGAGCGAGTAGGAGCCATTATGGAAGATGACCCGACAATGTTGGCAAACTCGCGTTCATGCAGAGGTGCCGAGTCGATACTACATGTGCTATGATTTCGATCGCAGTTAGAGACTTTGCAGAGCCGATGTCGTGGGTATAAGATGTCGGTCGTGAGCGGCTCCATAAGCCGTTGTATTGTTGTGCATTGTATTAAAGGTATATGCACGTTGCGGCTTTTTGTTTGATTTGGAAAAGTATGAAAAGCATGTTTGTCTTTACGGAAAAAAAAGGAAAAAAGCCTGCTATGTATTTATGATTTGGCTAAAGGCCCAAGATAGCTACGAGTGTTACGATAGTAAGAGGGTTCGCTCGGCCCTAAGTAAGGGTCGGGTGCCCATCACACCCTAGAAGATTGGGGTGTGACATCAACTGTGCACGAACACGTACCCGGCCCGGGACTCGGTGAATGATGTCATAGTAGGCACGAGCAGAGTAATAAGAAGCCACATACACATACACACAATTCATCTTTGAAGCTCAACAAATAAGTAACCGATCACGCTCGTGTCACGGAATCATAGTCACATTAAGTTCCTTCCGAATGTTACCCGGGAACATGTCAAATAGAGCTTCGGAAATCATAGTTACGTATTACAATCATATGCATACGAATTCTCATTTCATACATTTACACAGATTCCAGAATCAATCAAAAAACGAACTATCATTTAAAAACCGAGCCAATGGTCATAGTCAAATCCAGTTTCTTTCGAACGGTACTCGGAACTTGTCAAATAGAACCTTGCCATCATAGTTACGGATCGACATTATGTACATACAATTCTCATTACAGATTTAACAAATATATAAGTAATCATATACGGGAGTCAGAATGATAGCCATCTTAAGTTCTTTTAACAAATTGTTAGAACTATACAAAGGAGCGTCTTGCGGGCCCACGGACAAGTATCAAACCAATCCGGGCCCGCCTATGGAGGCTAAGGTCATTATATGCTATCGAACCTCCTACGGACATATCGAAGCGATCCGAGCCTTTTTATGAAAGTTACGGACGTTCGTAGTTTCAGACTCTTTTACGAACATAATCTTTTATGCACATTCATTTAATCATACGGAAAAGCATAAGGAACACGAGTTTAACTACATTACGAATACGGATATCAAGAAGCGAATAAGGATCATAGACATGCTCGGATCGTAGGAGTAGAGTTACCTCAGGGATCATATCATAGCCTACTTTAACTAGGACATGCCAAAGAGAGAAAAGTGAGCTTTACATACCTTGGCCGCCCTCTAAACTAATCCAAGCTTACGTCTTGGCTTCTCACGATCTACATTAATGTCATTGGACACCCAACATTAGCCATAGACATTGAAGAACCCAATTCCAGGCCATCACTTTATCTACAAAAATTCCGGCAGCATTTCCCCTATATATTCACCAACCCCGAGAATTCAACTCGGCCAAATCTTCAGCACAATACCAACAATCATATAAACAACATCCATAATTAATTCAAAACGCATTCTAGCATTAATAATTCCTTTCTACACAATTCGACAACATTTCATTTATATTCAAATAAGCTATATACGACCAATTCAATACCAATGCTCATATTCAATCACTAGTCCGCAAACATTCAAACAAGATTCGAAAACATCTCGGACAATTCCACAAAATCATTCAAATCAGCCCACACCTATACACACATCTGACGTAAACCTTCCAACTTGATTAGGGAACATTCATAACACATTTTCTTCTTTTAAATTCATAAACTATATCAACAATTCCATACGTCTTCAACATTATTTTCATCAATACAAGAAACTATATCAAAATCATATTAATTTTCCAAAACAGCCTGCAACACTACAACTTCAACATGAGTCATCAAACATTCATTCTTTCATCATAATATCCACCACAACATCACTAGAACACTAAATAGCATTAGTTCATCTTTTCTACCCAAACAACCCATACCTTCGGCCAACATCCACACACACACAACTTTATGAATTTCATCCATTTCAACACATCACAACACACTCAAACGCCCATAACACATGCAAGAAAGGATAGAACCTTACCTTTTCCCTTTAATCCTCCTTCTCGGCCAAGGTTCTATTTGCAAGAACGGATGATCTTCTTGTTCCATTAACTACTCCACGTCGACGAGGACCTTCCAATTAGTAGGAAGCAGGAGGAAGAATTTTTCCTTGGTCAATTCACCATGGCACCACCGTCGGCCAACCATGGCCGAGTGCCTTCTCTTCCTCTTTCTTTTCTCTTTCTTGAATTCTCTTGGCTTTACAAAATAATGAATAAGTCCCATGTCTTCATCACTTGTTCATATATATATATATATAGCTATAGGCACATGACTAGTCATGTGTGCACTCTTAACCGTTTTTCCCCCTTTTTTTCTTTCTCCCTTTTTCTCTAATTTTCTAGAAATTTCCTTAAGTGAAAATGATAAAGATGACTTAATTATCATCTTATGCCTCCATGAATAATAACCACATGTGGCCACATATGGCCCCACTCCACTTGGCCTTTAATTTCATGAACTTTTAACTTTCCAAAGTCATTTTTGACCCCAAATTTTCTTTAATATTTCCATTCAATAAAATCATAAACGGCTTGTACCTTAAAACAAAGTTCTAAAATAGCCCTGTCGTTAACTTTCCGCAACTGACTCGGAATATCCCATTGCACGAAATGCGGAATATAACACAATTGGCTAGCCAAGTGTGGGACCTATATGACCCCACGGCCACATGGCCATTTGTGGCTATTTCATGAAATAATTTTTTTTCAACTTTTAGCCCCTAATTTCCCTCAATATTTCCATCCAATAAAATTTATACGCACCTTGTGCATTAAAACAAAGTCGGAAAATAGCCTTGTCCTTAACTTATCGTGGTTAGCTCGGATTATTTCAATGTACAAAATGCGGGATATGACACTTGATGAGTGATTGTCCCTCGAGGTATGGTAGAGGTGGGGTTCAGCCCACAGGCTCAGCAGCCGGTTCTTCTTCAGTGCGCCCGATAGGGGCGGACTCACCGCATCCCGGCAGTCGAGGTAGAGGTAGAGAAGGCATCGTGCTTGGTGTCGTATTCCCAGTATGTATGCTTTAGCGGACCGACGAGTGATCTTGAGTCCTCCCCGAATGTGGGTCTGGTACATTATCCGTATTTTCCTATGATGTGTATGCATTGATAGATCCCGGTTCTACCCTATCTTATATTACACCATATGTTGCTGGTCGTATTGGGGTGAAACCCGAGCTAATTAAACCTTTGAGGTATCTACTCGATTTGGTGATCTAGTGATAGCTAGACAAGTGTACAAAAATTGTGTAATTGTGATATGCGACCGCTAGACTAAAGCTGATTTAGTTAGTGGAAATGTTAGATTTCGATGTGATTATGGGTATGGATTGGTTGGCTTCATGTTATGCTAATGTTGATTCTTAGAATAAAAGTAGTTCGATTTCAATTTTCGAGAGAGCCCGTGCTTGAATGGAAGGGTAAACAGGCGTCTCAAGAGGTAGGTTTATTTCCTACCTTAAGGCAAGAAAGATGATAGCTAAGGGCTATATTTATCACTTAGTCCGAGTTCATGACACCGAAGCAAAGTCACCAACTTTCGAATACATTTCCTGTAGTGAATGAATTTCCGGATGTATTTCGGATAAACTACTGTGCCAGCCCGGAAAGAGAAAATTAATTTCGCTATTGACGTGTTGATACTGCCTTTGTTTCTGTTCCTCCGAATGGCTCCGGCAGAATTGAAAGAGCTAAAGGCACAGTTGAAAAATTTGCTTGAGAAGGGGTTTATTAGACCCAGTTCACCACCGTGTGGAGCACCAGTCCTATTCGTGAGGAAGAAAGATGGTTCCTTACGGATGTGTATCGATTATAGGCAGTTGAATAAGTTGATGATAAAGAACAAATATCCTCTCCCAAGGATTGTTGATTTGTTTGATCAATTACAAGGTGCCAAGTGGTTTTTCAAAATAGACTTGAGGTCAGGTTATCATCAAGTGAGAGTTAGAGAAGAAGATATTCCCAGAATAGCTTTCAGAATGAGTTACGGCCATTATGAATTTCGAGTGATGTCATTTGGGCTAACTAATGCCCCGGCGGTGTTCATGAATTTGATGAATAATGTATTCAGGCCTGTCACGACCCAACCCCGTGGGCC
Organism: Lycium ferocissimum; assembly: GCF_029784015.1. Classification (NCBI taxonomy): domain Eukaryota; kingdom Viridiplantae; phylum Streptophyta; class Magnoliopsida; order Solanales; family Solanaceae; genus Lycium; species Lycium ferocissimum. The sequence goes on along the minus strand of NC_081353.1, from coordinate 52,286,664 downwards.
GTGACTAATGTCCGAGTTGGACACTCGTACGCACTTAACTCTCGGTGTACGACGCGCGTAATTATACATAATCACGTATGGGCTCGGATTGTCGCGACGCAAATGATATGTCATATTGTACGAGAATCTCGTAACATGCACAAAGGCGAGCCAACTAGGTGCCATCCACGCGATTTTGCTAGGGCGTGATGGGCGCCCACACATTCGGAGCGGCGAACCCGGCGACTCTTATGACATGCGTAGCTTTCGGACTCTTAATCGGACAAAAATGACAAATACGAAAATTTCGGAAATATCTTTGAATGTACAAATCAAGAAAATTTTAATCAGCGGAATCCCTGACATAATACAACAGACATGACCCGGGGTGGAGCCGCCGGGGGACACCCCGAACCCACACTGTCCCCAAAATCTCTACGTACCGAAAACCCTTAATGTGCAGAAACCAC
>NC_081353.1:52272514-52286115 GCF_029784015.1 Lycium ferocissimum | reverse complement strand
ATCATTAGCTTTATAGGAACATCATATCATGAATTCTAGAATCTTTGGACTTAAGCTCATAAATGCGTCATTAACGTGCTCATAATGTATCTCTTATCTTTATCTCATATGGCTATTCATGAATATAGACTCTAATTCTAGGAATGTAGGAGATTTATGGAAAAAGGAGGAAAATCATGCCATAAAATTCATGCCTTAGAAAGAAAGGACTAGCCTCACATACCTCTTTCATTTAACTATTCTATCGCTTGCTCGTTATCCTTCAATTCCCACATTTCTACCTTCAAGAGAATTCGCATTAACATTAGCTAATCGATTATAAGAACGTGCGTACTAAAGCTAGAGAAAATTGGGCAGCATTTCCTTTGTTTATACAACTTTTCTCATATTCCATATCAGCTCCCAAACATCCATAACATCATTTACAATATTATAAGCAACAATCATCATTTATCTACATTATCCACATTTCACAATTTCACTTCAATTCCTCCATAATCATGGTCATAGTTCACTATTACGTTCTCTCACATATAATGCTTATCCCATGTTCTAAATGTCATTCATAAAATTCTTACAATCACAACATATCAATAATCATGATTCAATCCAAGCTATTACTCAACAATGACACTATTTCCACATTCATGACTCATTTCCTATTTCCTTCTACAATCCAAGTGTTTCAACTTCTCAATACCTCAAATAACATGGAAATACCATAAAACTTACCTTAAATAATGGAAGAATAAGCCTTGAGTGAAAATACTCTTCTTGCACCAAAACCCTAGTTCACTTCCATTGAAATTTCTTGGCTTGGATGAACTTTAATGTGTCTCATACACTTGGTTTTGTTGGTTTGATGAAGTTGATCATCAATTTCTCTTGGTTTCTTGTGGATGAAGAGTGGAGAGAGTTCTAGAGGGTTCTTGAGTTGTGGAGAGGAAATAAGAAGATGGGAAATGAAATTAATGAACTTGGGTCCCCTTTTTAATAACTTAAAATCTGACCCGCTGGGAAAATATACGGACACTTATACGGTCCGTATAAGTGACCGTGAAATCACCTCATCATCATCTCGATTCTGTGACCATTATACGACACATTATACGGTCCGTATAATTTTATACGGTCCGTATAAGTGACCGTATAATCCCATCAATGAGGGACCTTCACTGTGATGATTCTGCGGACCATTATACGGACCGTATAATCATCCGTATAACCCATCTTTTCTCTGATCTTGTTCTCGTCACTTCGTTTGATCTCCAATCCTTATGGAACCTTCTTAACACTTGTTTAGCACTTCATTAACAATCTAAGGGACGTTATAACTCTTCTGCAAAACATCATTAAGTTATCATTAATTCGATACTCGTAAATCTTGCCCGACACACAACATATACCTTACTTTCCTTAGCAACTTTCGTCTCCTACTTCAAATGTCTTTGAAATCTCATTGAGAATCATCAAATGTTATTTCTTGCTTATCAAAACATCGTATACCTCATGGCCTTCGTTAGTCTATTCACTGTACGTTAATAGGAAATTTTTGAGGTGTAACACAACTGGCTGGGTTACAAGCTTTCCAGGCTGCTACACTTTAGTGGATGGAAAATACGTAGAAGGTAAATGAGGAACTGAAGATGGAGGTGCCGATCTTTCGAAAGGTTGTGGCTAATGTGCCCCAAGGGGGGGGGGTGAAGAACACACGATGATCAAAGTTCCTGAACCAAAGGTGTTTGATGACGTGAGAGGCGCCAAAGAAATGGGGAATTTCTTATGGGACTTAGAGCACTATTTCTCTACTGCTCATGTCCCTGAGATGTCACGCCCCAAACCTGACCCTGGACATAACATGCATCCAATGATATGAACAACACCGGAAGCACCTCATGAATTTATAACAAGTCCCTATTTAACAATCTTTTATTAATTAATCCAAACAGTTATAAATAGCTTAAATAAAATCATGATCATGACTATGAAATCAAACAGCGGAAGTCTAATATAGATGTAACTGTCACACCCTAATTTCCGATAGGGCATGATGGGCACCCGACCCTTACCTAGGGCCGAGCGAACCCGCTGACTATCGTAATACTCATAACCATACTGGGCCCACAAAACATAACATACGCACGTAATGAAAATTTTTCGAAAAACAAACATGCCTTTCGTTTTTTTTTTTTTCAAATCAAATAAAATCGCAATCGTATGAAAACCGTAATATAAGGCACAACAAAGACTTCGGCTTATATAGCCGCTTGCCAAACACATCGGTAGCGTAATGCATACAAACACACCGCTTACATAGCCGCTACAAACAGACCCGACATATCATACACTTCGACACCGTCTCGCAAAGTCTCTACTAACATCTCGTATACCATACAAGCACTCGACGCGGCGATTCCGAAGAAACGGAACTCGCCAATCCACCGGAACATCTTCTCGCTAACATCACCTACTCATTCGCGGGTACCGCGTGTACGAAACGCAGCCCCGAAGAAAGGGGTCGATTTTAATATGTCTTGAGTGTGTAAAGCATAGCATACAGAAAATGAAATCATAACCGAAGACAGGAGTACAGAAGAGTATAAAAACCCAAATACCAAAGTACCTATATCCGACATACAAATCATACATACTCATACCGTACACATCATAACCTGTCATACGAGATAACATTAACCGATGTGGGATTTGCCTAAACCAATGTGGGATTTGCCTAAACCAGTGTGGGATTTGCCTAAACCAATGTGGAATTTTGCCTCATCATTGGGTTGCCCCACCACCGGGTTTGCCCCACCATTGGTTTGCCCCACCATCGGTAAACGTACTCATCATATCATCATACATCATCACATATCATATGCGGTCCATAGTGGGACCCGGCGGACAGAACGTGGTAGCCACCCTATCTGGCGCCACAACACAGCATAACACCAGAAGTTCAAATCTCCGTACATCTCCGAACACATCATAACATCATACACATCACATCATCAGAGCATAACAGATGCCATATCACATCATAACACCATAAACGGTAACCGGCCCTATGGCGAGGTCTCGAAAACCGTAACACATCATAACATCGGAGTATATCATAGTGCGCACGATAGCATACCGGCCCGGGATCCGGTGAAAGAGGTAGCAACAGAACGCACGAGCAGATCGTAAGTAACCATACACATATCAGACATCATCACAAACTCACAATGATCAAAACGAACTCTTATTTTAAAACCAAAACCATAGTCAAATCGAGTTTTCTTCCGAATCTCTCTCGAACACATTAAATCGAACTTCGTAAACCATAGTTACGTATCAAAATCATATGTATAAAAAAATCTTTATTTCAAACTCAACGTATAAATAAGGAACATACCGGGGCCGAAGGATAGTCATATTGATTCTTTCCAAAATAAGTTATTAGAACCAATCATAGAAAAGTAGCGGGACCCGCGGACGAGCGTCAACCCAATCCGGCCCGCCTATGAAAATTAAAGTCCTTACTTGTCATGAAATCATTTGCGAAGAAATCGAAGCGATCCGAGCTCTTTCTTGAAAGTTACGGTCGTTCGTAGTTCGACATCGTTTAGAACAAGTCTCTTTTGAAAATAGAACTCTTTGAAACCTTAAAAGTTTAATCATACAAAAGACATAAGGATCATAACTCAACCGCATTAAGGATACGAATATCAAGAAACATATAAGAATCGTTTACACAATATTTCAAACTCAATCATATCAAAGACATACGGACCATAGCCTGACCATACTAAGGATGCCAACATCAAAGCAAATACGAATCACAAACATACTCGAAACTTAAGAGTGGAGTTACCCCGAGGCACAAATCATGTCATACCTTAATCCCGTCTAAGACATGCCAAAAGAAAAGAAGTAAGCTTCACATACCTCACTTGCTTCCTAAGCTAATCCAAACGTAAGTCTCGTCTTCTCAAAATCTACAACAACATCAATAGGCATCGAACATTAGCCATAAGCGTCGAGAATTCAATTCCAAGCCATTACTTTATTTACGAAATTTTGGGCAAAGACCTCCCCCGTAAATTCAACAACCCCGAGATTTCAACCTCGCCAAATTCATCAACAACAATACCAAAGAAACATTCTAACAACATCAACCATTCAAACATGATTCAATAACATTTCCAACAATCCACAAAAATATTCAAACAATCCAAATAATATGCCATAGAACCCAAAACCTTCCCAACTCAACATGAACAACCATAACATATTTCTTCCTTCCAAATTCATAATTTACACCAACAACAATTCCAACAATACCAAAATTAACCATAATATTTCCAATTTCAAAATACTTCATAAACATTCCATATGGTATTTGTCCCATATTTCCATCAGCGTAACCATTTTATAACGATTTTACCTCCTTCTCCGTAAATAAACCAATATTAACACAAATAGAAAGAGATTCATACCTTCCTCGATAATAATGCTATATATTTACTCCTCCACCTTGAATTTAAGCCACAAAGCCTCACTACGCAATTTTGAAGCCGCAACTATACGCCGTCCGGACCGAATTTGAGAATTATACTGTTTCGGGCTAAAAGTTAAAGGTGAAAGGTCGGGGAATTTTCTAGAATATTTGGGATGATTTTGGTCCGATTTTTGGCTGAAAATGAGGGTTAAGCCCCTTTAAAGAGTTGCCCGAAGTCACCGTAGCATCGTAGCAAAGACTATAGCAATACCGTAGCAAGATCAGAGCAACCGACCCATCGTAGCGCCACCGTTCATCCGCGGAAATTATTTCGAGACCTAAAAATTTTATATACCGATCTCTTTATTTGCATACCCGGATATGTCCAAAACTCCATACAATCAGTATAACTTATTCAACATCCCAAACTTTTCCTTATTCCAAATTTACCCTTAACACTCCATACCAATGAAAAGATGAATATGCAACTTGGCATTAAAACAAAAACAAAATCGGAAATTAAAAGTCTTATCCACAACTTGTCGCAATCCAACTTAAAATATTCCAACGTGCAAAATACGGGATATAACAAAGAACGTCATAAGAACGTAGCAATACTCAATGAGTCAAACGATGACTTTAACACAACCCACAGTAATAATGCCTATCTATGGAGCTTCTAGGATCAATAAATGAATAGTCTAAACTTCGAGACAAAGCCCGAAAAGTTATAAGCAATAACTAAGAGAGAGGGTAACCCACGAACAAGCAAGTGGGCTCACCAATAAATCTGGAAGGCAGCAAGTTCTCCTACTCCGTACGCGTATCATAAACCTGCTCCCAAATGTTACCTAACACACCATAAAAAACAACAATGGTATGCCTGGGTACTAGGTGCTCAGTGAGTGTCTAAGGGGCAATAGTTAATAAAATAAAATAAGATAAATAAAATTAAAAAATGGTATCAATGAAAGATAGTTCAACTCCAGAGACAGAGTAAACCAAAGAACCTTAAAGAAGTTATCAGAGAATCCAACAACGAAGAACATATCAAATTAACTCATTACTATTTACCGACAAGTATTTCACTTACAAACCCAATATCACCACAAGCCATACACAGGCAACAAAATATCAACCACTCAATACTCCAGCTAAGAAGCCATGGAGGCTAATCATCTACTAGACTAGCACAGCAGTAGATGCACCGGGATGCATGCCTCGGGGGTCAATCATCCTGTGGACTGACACCACAATAGATGCATCGGTCTAGGAAGCCTCAGAGGTCAAACATTGTCACGACCCGACTAGGGCCATGACGGGCACCCGGGGCTAGCCACCGAGCACCACTTATTCTATTACTCATCCTGCGTTCATTCGTACTTCTTATGCTCATAATCATAGAAAGCTAGTTTCATTTGAACATATTAACTTTATATACATGAGCCTTTTCGGCTATCGAAATAATATATATATATATATATATACATGAGAAATTGTGAAACCATACTACCCGCACTACGCATCTACGAGCCTCCACCAGAGTACTAGACATATAGGCGGGATAGGACCCCGCAATACCCAAAACATATATGTACACAAAAGAATAGTCAATGGCACGTCCGGGGACAACGGAGTGCTCTCAACCGCCCAATAGCTCCTACGAGTCTGGATCACCTCCCTGTCTACCTGTGGGCATTAAACCAGCGTCCAAAGAAAACGGACATCAGTACGAACATTGTACGGAGTATGTAAGGCACAAACGAAAATAATACATCAATGAAATAAGGAGGCATCAAATGAGAAGCAATCTGTAACTGACTGTCAATTATAAAAGAAATAATCCATGATGGCTTACTTCATAATCATCATCATATCATGTATGCATACATGTATAAGCTGCCCGACCATATAGGTACGGTGTGATAATCATTAGCATTAGCCTGCGTCCAGGCCTCCCGCATCCGGGGTACCATCTCATGCCGCCCACTAGTGGTATCTGCCCATGCCATCTAGACATGGTGTATACGCTGCCCGCCTTAGCGGTGTCAGCCCGACCATATAGGTGCGGTATAATGTCTTCATCATATACTCATCATAATGTACTCATCATAATATACTCATCATAATGTACTCATCATAATTCATGCATGGAGACTCAAGGCCAACTATACTCTATCGGGGTGACATAAGGTCGTGAACCCCCGATTCCATTATGGAGCATTTATAAGCAATCTACCTCACCTTGAAGGAATTAGCATATAAGGTCATTGTATATAATAAGCAACATCAAGAGATTATAAATAGCAGCATTAGCTTTATAGAAACATCATATCATGAACTCTAGAATCTTTAGGCTTAAGCTCATCATCATCATTATCGTGCTCATAAGGTATCTCTTATCTCATATGGCTATTTATAAACATAGACTCTTAGCTTTTCCGGAATGTAGGGAATTCTTGAAGAAAGAGGAAAATCATGCCATAAGATTCATGCCTTAGAAAGAAAGGACTAGCCTCACATACCTTTTCCTTTAGCTATTCTATCACTTGATCGTTCTCCTTCAATGCTCACGTCTTTACCTTCAAGGGCATTCATATCAACATTAGCTAAACGATTATAAGAACGTATGTACTAAAGCTAGAGAAAATTGGGCAGCATATCCTTTGTTTATACAAATTTCCCCATATTCCATATCAACTCCCAAACATTCATAACAACATTCACAATATTGTAATTAACAATTATCATTTATCTACATTATCCACATTTCACAATTTCGCTTCAATTCCTCCATAATCATGATCATAGTTCACTATCGCGTTCTTCCACATATAATGATTATCCCATGTTCTAAATGTCATTCATAACATATTTACAATCACAACATATCAATATCCACAACTCAATCCAAGCTTCTATTCAAAATGACATTATTCTTGCATTTATGACCCAGTTCCTATTTCCTTCTACAATCCAAGTGTTTCAACTTTTCAATACCTTAAACAACATGAAAATACCATGAAACTTACCTTAGATAGTGTAGGAACAAGCCTTGGGTGGAAATACTCTTCTTGCACTAAAACCCTAGTTCACTTTTCTTGGAATTTCTTGGCTTGGATGAACTTTAATGTGGTTCATACCCTTGGTTCACTTGAATTCTTGATATTGATCATTGTTTTCCTTTGTTTTCTTGTAGATAAAGTATGTGAAACCTTCTAGAGGTCTTGAGAGAGATGAATAAATGTGGGAAATGAAATTAATGAAGTGGGAACATGTATTTATGTTTGCAACTTAATCAGTCCGTCGGGACTTCCACGGATACTTATACGGTCCGTGGAACATTGCACGGCCCGTATAAGTGGTCATGGTTCACCAATAAGTAGTCATAATCTCTATTGGGTGTTATACGGACCCTTATACTGGCCGTATAATGTTATACGGACCGTATAAGTCGGTCGTATAACCCCTTTCCCCTGAAATGATCTCCGTCGTTCGTTTGATCTCCAATCCTTATGGAACCTTCTTGACACTTGTTTAACACTTCATTAACAATCTAAGGGACGTTATGACTTTTCTCCAAAATATCATTAAGTCATCATTAATTCGATACTCGTAAATCTTGCCCGACACACAACATATACCTTACTTTCCTTAACAACTTTCGTCTCCTACTTCAAATGTTTTTGAAATCTCGTTTAGTATCATCAAATGCTATTTCTTACTTATCAAAACATCGTATACGTCGTACCCTTCGTTAGTCTATTCACTGTATGCTAACGGGAAATTTCCAAGGTGTAACATTCTTCCCTCCTTTTCGAACATTCGTCCTCGAATGTTAAGTCATCGGGGATTCTATAAAAATTTCGCCAGAGTCTTCCTTGTAATATGACACTACCATCCTGTCACAACAACCCACAATAAAATTGCCTCACAGGGCCACAACACAATAGCAATATACATTGGCCACACACGACCCTTATGCATAAAAAGAAGCATACATACCTTATAATCTCGATGTCTTATCATGGATCTCTTCCGGGGGCTGAAACAATTGCGGATATGTGGACTTCATCTTCTCTTCCACCTCCCAAGTCATCTCTTCTCAGTTGTTATTTCACCATAAGACCTTAACTGAGGCCACTTCCTTATTTTGAAGTCTCCGTACTTGCTTGTCTAATATGGCAATGGGCACTTCTTCATAAACTAGCTTTTCCGTCACTTGAACATCATCTACTGGAATAATCTTTGTAGGATCTCCAACACACTTGCGGAGCATCGAGACATGGAAAACTGGATGGACTAATTCAAGTTCTGGAGGCAAGTCCAATTCATAAGCTACTTGACCCCACTCCGCGGATAATCTTATAGGGTCCGATATATCAAGGACTTAACTTTCCTTTCTTGCCAAATCTCATCACACCTTTCATTGGCGACTCCTTAAAAAATACCCAATCATCAACTTGAAATTCTAAGTCTCGCCGGCGGTTGTTCGCATAAGATTTTTGGCGACTTTGGGCTGTCAACAGTCGATCTCGGATCACCTTGGCTTTTTCTACTGCTTGTTGAGTCAACTCAGGGCTTATTAGTTGTACTTATCCTATTTCAAACCATCCAATTGGAGACCTGCACTTTCTTTCATATAAAGCTTCATACGGAGCCATTTGAATGCTGGAGTGGTAGCTATTGTTGTATGCAAACTCAATTAAAGGTAAGTGGTCATCCCAACTACCACAAAAATCTAGAACACATGCTCTTAGCATATCCTCCAAGGTCTGGATAGTACGTTCGGCTTGCCCATCAGTTTGCGGATGAAATGCTGTGCTGAGCTTTACTTGGGTACCTAAACCTTCTTAGAAAGATTTCCAGAACTTGGCTGTAAATTGTGCCCCTCTATCTGTAATAATGGATATCGGAACCCCATGAAGCCTCACAATATCCTTGAGGTACAACCTTGCATAATCTTCTTCTGAGTATGTGGTTCTGACTGGAAGAAAATGAGCTGCTTTCGTGAGTCTGTCCACGATTACCCATATAGAATCATACTTGCCTCGGGAACGAGGTAATGCCACAATAAAATCCATATTGATCACTTCCCATTTCCAAGTAGGAATTTCCATGGCTTGCAATAATCCTTCTGGCTTTTGATGTTCGATCTTCACTTACTGGCAATTTGGACATTGAGCCACAAATTCTGCTATGTCTTTCTTCATGCCATCCCACTAATATATCAACTTGAGATCATGATACATCTTTGTCGTTCCTGGATGAATAGAATACCGAGAATGATGAGCTTCTTCTAGAATTCGACGATGTAATTCTACAACATTCGGAACACATAGCCTGCCTCGGTATCTCAGAATTCCATCCATAGAAATTTCAAATGGAGACTTCTCCTTTTCATGAGATGTATCTCTATAATGGCTCAACTGAGGATCTTCATATTGATGCTCTCTCACTTCCATATTCAAGGACGAAACTGTGGGATCATTAATACCAATTCCTGTACCACCTGAATTAATTAGACGTATTCCAAGATTAGCTAGTTGGTGGAGCTCAAGAATTAATTCTTTCTTCTCTGGAGCAACCTCACATAAACTGCCCATCGATCGGCGGCTAAGTGCATTAGCTACTACATTTGCCTTTCTGGGGTGGTATAAAATACTCACATCAAAATCTTTCAATAATTCTAACCACCGCCTCTGCCGTAAATTCAACTCTTTCTGTTTGAAAATGCATTGAAGACTCTTGTGATCTGTATAGATATCAACATGCACACCATACATGTAATGTCTCCACATCTTTAATGCGTGAATAATCGGCAACAATTCAAGATCATGAGTCGGGTAATTCTTTTCATGTTTCCGCAGCTGCCTCGAAGCATAAGCGATGACTTTACCGTAATGCAATAACACACATCATAACCCAACACTGGAAGCATCACAATATACAACATAGCCATCTAGCCTTTTTGGAAGTGTTAAAACTGGGGCTGAGGTTAATCTGTCCTTCAACTCTTAGAGCTACGCTCACAAGTATCATTCCACTGAAATTTAGCTGACTTCGAGTTAGCTTCGTCAATGGGGCTGAAATAGATGAAAAGCCCTCTACGAACCTTCTATAGTAACCTACCAATCCCAAAAAACTACGAACTTCTGTAGGCATCGTAGGCCTTGGCCAAGTCTTTACAGCTTCAATTTTCTGAGTATCAACTCGCATGCCATCATCTGAAATAACATGACCTAAGAATGTCACGGAATTTAGCCAAAACACGCACTTTAAAAATTTAGCATACAATTCCCGAGTTCGAAGAATTCCAAGAACAATACGTAAATGGTCTGCATGTTTTGATTCTGTGCGAGAGTGCACCATAATATCATCAATGAATACTATTACGAATAGATCCAAGAGAGGCCCGAATACATTATTCATCAGATTCATGAACACTGCCGGAGCATTAGTTAACCCAAATGACATTACCCAAAATTCGTAATGGCCATATCTCGTCCTGAGAGCCGTTTTGGGAATATCCTCTTCTCTAACTCTCACTTGATGATAACCTGACCTCAAGTCTATTTTGGAAAGCCACTTGGCACCCTGTAATTGATCAAACAAATCATCAATCCTTGGGAGAGGATATTTGTTCTTTATCGTCACCTTATTCAACTGCCTTTAATCAATGCACATTCGTAGGGAGCCATCTTTCTTTCTCACAAATGAGACGGGTGCTCCCCGCGATGAACCGGGTCTAATAAACCCCTTCTCAAGCAAATCTTTCAACTGTGCCTTTAGCTCTTTAAATTCTACCGGAGCCATTCGGTAAGGAGGAATAGAAATAGGCTTGGTGTCTGGCAACACATCAATGGCGAAATCAATTTCTCTTTCCGGAGAAAGGCCTGGAAGTTCATATAGAAATACATCTGGAAATTCATTCACCACCGGAACGGATTGGAAAGTTGGTGACTTTGCTTCGGTATCATGAACTCGGACTAAGTGATAAATATAGCCCTTAGCTATCAACTTTCTTGCCTTAAGGTAGGAAATAAACCTACCTCTTGGAGATGCTGTATTACCCTTCCATTCAAGCACGGGCTCTCCCGGGAATTGAAATCGAACTACTTTTATTCGGCAATCAACATTAGCATAACATGAGGCCAACCAATCCATACTCATAATCTCATCAAAATCTAACATTTTCAGCTCAACTAAATCAGCTTTAGTTTGGTGGTCACATATCACAATTACACAATTTTTATACACTCGTCTAGCTATCACGGGATCACCAACTGGAGTAGATACCTCAAAAGGTTTAATTGGCTTGGGTTTCACCCCACGACCAACATATGGAGTAATAGCGAGGATAGGATAGAACCCGGATCTATTAATGCATAGATATCATGGGAAAATACGGATAATGTGCATTGTAACCACATCTGCGGAGGACTCAAGATCACGTGCGTGGCTAAAGCATAAATGCGGGGCTGAGTGGCACACAAGTAGATGCTCCCCCTCGGCTTTGCTAGAATGCGGGGAATGCGCTCTACCGGGCGGACCGAAGAAAAACCGGTACAACGATCACGTGGTGGACCCCAAATCTATCACTCATCGACGGGCAATCTCACATCATGTGCCTAACTTGGCCACAGGCATAGCAGGCATCCGAACCCTGGTGACATTGTCCGGAATGTAATCTACCGCCTTGATCGCATGCGTCGCATCGGGGGTCTCCTCGACTATAATCTCCCAAAGGCGAGAACCTCGAGGTCCTCGAACTCGACCTGTCCCGAACGGAAAGAGCGATCAAATCTCCCTACCCGCAAATACGGGAGGTGCACTAGTCACCGACCGGCACGAGTGTCTAGAATGTTGCCTTGATCCCCCTTTATAATCACCGCCCCCTCGCCCCCACAGATCCTGCCCTCTTGCTTTCCCGTCTATCCAATATCACGATCACCCTTTGCGGATCTTTGTTTGTCCGCTAAATTCTAGGCATGAGCTTGAATGCGGAGATATCCATCCCGGCTTACAACGGCCGTCAAACAATCCTTGAACAAATGTGGCCCTAAGCCACTCGCAAATCTATGTACCTATCGCCCATGTCGCGCGCCCATAGTCGGGGCATACCTGGCAAATGAATTAAATTGAAGGCTATACTCCCGGGCACTCATATTTCCTTGCTTTTAGATTCAAGAACCTATCCGCTCTAGCCTCGTGGCCCTCGGGTGGCAAATAGTGGAGGATGAAAGCATCTATGAATTCTTGCTAAACGGGAGGAGCGCGTTCTCTCTTTCTTCGATGCTATCCAATTATTATACCATAATACCACCACATCCCGGAGTCTATATGATGCCAACTCCATGGATTCAGTTTCAGAGGCATGAATAATCTTTAATGTCCTCAACATTTCATCAATAAAGCCTTGCAGATCTTCATCCGGCTTTGACCCGAAGAACTCCAGAGGATTCAAACTCATAAAATCACGGGCTGCGGTACAAGTCGGCGATCACTTGGACCACGTGCACGCCGTGCTTCTGCGCGACTAACTACGTCAATATATGAATAGCTTCGATCACTTGTTAACCCGAAGTACCCGTGCTGGAGGAACCGGAGCGTAGGAGCGGAGAAGAAGCCCTATTTTTCCGTAATAGGCGGGGTAGAAGAAGCATTAGTGTGACACCGAAATTTTTCCGTACTTGAGTGACGAGAACGATGAAGAGCTTGAGTATATGATGTGTTGTTAAGTCGAAGGGAATGGTCAATCATGAATTTTGTGGAAATAATAAAGTTGCGCAAATTTCCGGCCGGTGGTCGTATAGTGCCTGTATGGCCCGTAAAGTGATTTACGGACCGTATAGTGCAATCGTCCTCCAAGCAATCAAAAATCTCAAGTTTGGTAAGTGTAAAAAGGTTAAATACGGTCCGGATACGGTCGAGTAAACTAGTATACGGCCCGTGGGAACAGACCGTAGAACTGCCACATTCCTCAACCAAACATTCTGTTTTTCTTAAGCTTAAATACGTGCATGGAGGACGGACGGTGACACTCACACGGTCCGTAAACCGTGGTTTACCACCACCTTCTGGCCGAACCGGCCGTTCATTAAAAATCAGCTTTTGGTGA
>NC_081353.1:52244415-52272414 GCF_029784015.1 Lycium ferocissimum | reverse complement strand
GCGGGTTTTATGAGTTTCATATGTTGCAAGATTTTATTTGATTCGAGAAAAACGAAGCATATTGTTCTTCGATAATTTTCGTTATATATATTTGTGTCATGATTTGAAAGCCAGCGAGATTAGGAGTATTAGGTTAGTCGGCGGGTTCGCTCGGCCCTAAATAAGGGTCGGGTGCCCATCACACCCTAACAGAAATTAGGGTGTGACAGACTCGGTGAACAATGCAGTGAAACTGTGCACGATAACATACCCGGCCCGGGACTCGGTGAAAGAAGTAATAACAGCATGCACGAGCAGAGTAGTGAGCAACCATATGCATATAAATCATCTTTTGAGACTCAATAGATAAGTAGATTAATCAACGCTCGAGTATCAGGATAATAGTCACACTCAGTACTCTTTGAATATCATTACAAACTATGTCAGATAACGCCTCAGGGATCATAGACATGTATCAAGTTAATACGAGACAGCTTATAAAAGTTATGGTCATTAGTCAATATAGAGTTTTTCAGGAATAGAAACTTTCATGTATCATTTACTACCCGATCGTATAGAAAGCTCGAGGGCAGTAGTTCGACTATTTTAAGAATTCTAATATCAAGAAGTGAATAAGAATCATAAAACATGCTCGGAACTATGAATAGAATTACCCTAAAGCTCATATCTTATCTTACTTACATCTAGGACATGCCCAAAGAAAGAAGGGATAGGCTTTACATACACCGATTAGCGACTACTCGTGAATCCGTTCGCCTCGTCGTTCTCTTAGCCTATTTAATATAAGAGTAATGTTATCATTAGTAGTTACACTATCTAGTTCACCAATCCATAGCCCATTGTTTATAGGACTTATCTTTTAGCTCACACATTCTCGTTTTAAGGTTTTCCTATTAGCTATAGACTTAACGAAAATCGGGCAGCACTTCCCCTATATACTCGCCTATCCCGAATTTCCAATTACCCTCCTGCTAACACGTAAAACACCAACCATAACATATGAATATAATCATACCTTCAACTCTTGCAATTCAAAAAGAATAACAACATATTCATATCAACACAACTTCAACCTTAACTTTTTAATTCTTTCATTCCTTCACCATATAATCCGTGATAACAACAACTATAATTCAACTTAAAATTAATTCTCCCTGACTAATTAGAACAGCCCCATACACGGCTCAATTTTTTTTTTTTTACATCAACATTTATAACTCCTTATATTCATCACACAACTACCAATTTATACAAACTTAAATTGTCTCCAAAATGTGTATAAAAGAGGTCAAATCTTTACCTTAATCAACTTGACTCCAAGGAGCACTTCACGTTGAAATTCTTGAAGGTGTATAACACCTTAAAATCTTAATTTTTCTCCTTCACTCTCTCAATGCTCGGCCCAAGCATTCATGGCCGAGAGCTTCCCCTTTTTTTTTTCTTCAATTCTTTCTTGTTCTTTGTTCTTGATTCAAATAAGGTATGGATTGTGATTTAATGAGTCATTTTGATGATATATATATGAGCCTCCCAAGCCCTACACGTGCCCCCCTAATGTGTCATCTTTTCTCTTTTTTTTTAAAAAATATCGGGTGAGGCCCACTTT
Source organism: Lycium ferocissimum (assembly GCF_029784015.1). Lineage (NCBI taxonomy): Eukaryota > Viridiplantae > Streptophyta > Magnoliopsida > Solanales > Solanaceae > Lycium > Lycium ferocissimum. The sequence continues at coordinate 52,270,808 of NC_081353.1, read as the reverse complement.
GTTAATTAATCTTAATTAATTTACTTAATCACTAATTCTTGCTTAATAATCTAATCCCAATTAATTAATCCCTAATCTCCAATAATATATATACCAAATAAAATTTATAAGCACTTTGTGCATTAAAACAAAATCGGAAGTTAAAAGTCTCTCACCTCGTATCCCAAAATAGTCTTGTCTTAAACTTGTCGCGATTAGCTTACAATATCCCATTGTACAAAAATACGGGATATAACGATTATCATTTGTGTGTGCGGGTATGTCGGGGCCCTGTCCCGACTCATGTGATCCAGGTGTTTACTCTTAGAGATTTTGCAGACAGTGTCCTGTGGTTAGTAGTTAAGATGTCGTGCGTTGAGTGAAACGACCATGTTGGCCGATATGTCAGTTTGACTTACTTGATTTTGTCTAAGCGAGTATCATTCGCAAATTCCTATGGTTTGACTGAAAGTACTTTATTATATGTCCAGTTTCATTGTGTGAATGCCAGTGGGTTCGCTCAGCTCTAAGTAAGAGTTGGGTGCCTATCATGCCCTGATAAGATTGGGGTGTGACAGAATCAGTCCATCCAGTTTTTCATGTATCAATGCTCCACAAATGTGTTGGAGATCTAGCTAGAATCGTGCCAGTTAATGACATTCAGTTTACAGAAAAATTGACTTATGAGGAGGTACCCATTGCCATACTAGATAGGCAGTGCGGAAACTTAGAAACAAAGAAGTAGCTTCAGTCAAGGTCTTATGGAGAAATAATTACTGAGAAAAAATGACTTGGGAAGCGGAAGAAAACATGAAGTCCAAGTACCCACACTTGTTTCCACTCCCGGAGGAGAATCAAGATGAGACATCAATAGTATGAAGTATGTAATGCTTCCTTTTTATGTTTTTGGTCGTGTGTGGCAATAATTTCTTGCTATTGTGTTGTAGCCTGTGAGCGGTGTTATTGTGAAATTTTGTTTTGACAGGATGGTAGTGCCATATTACAGGGGAAACTCTAGCAAAATTTTTGTAGGATTCCCGAGAACTTAACATTCGAGGACGAATGTTTTAAAAGGAGGGAAGAGTGTTACACCTCGAAAAAATTCATCTCATCGTATGGTAGATATACTAACGCAGGGTGAGAAGTATATGATGTTTCTATAAGTAAGAAGTAGTACTTAATGGTTCTAATTAAGATTCCAAAGACGTTCGAGGCAAGAGAAAAAGGTTTGTTGAGAAAGGCGAAGTATACATTGTGCTTCGGAAAGGTTTTGCAATGTATTGAGCTAATGTTGACGTAATGATGCCTTAAAAGAGAGTTATAATGCTCCTTATATTGGTAATGAAGTGTTAAACAAGTGCTAAGAAGGTTCCATAAGGATCAGAGATCAAACCAAACGACGAGATTAACTTCAGAAAACTGGGAGTCATACGGCCAACTTATATGGCCCGTATAATTTATACGGTCCGTATAAGGGACCGTATAACCTGTCCAGAGAAGGTTCTTCCACTGGAAGCATTATACGGTCACATATACGGACCGTGTAAGTTATACGGACCGTATGTGTGTCCGTATAATACCGTCGGGACAGATTTTAAGTTTTATATAAGGAGGCCCTAATTCATTTCTTTCATTTTCCCCACTTTCTCTCCAACACTCTCCACACCTCTAGAACTTTCCACACCCATTATTTACAAGAATCCAAGATAAATCAAAGATCAACATCATTAATCCAAGGAAATCAAGTGTAAGGGAGTCTCTAGGGTTGCTTGGAGTCAAGAAATCTCTTTGGATTGAAGCTAGGGTTTTTCTTCAAGTGAAGCATTTTCGTCCAAAACTTATTTCTATATAATCAAAGGTCAGTTTTATGATCATTTCATGTTATTTAGCATATTGAGAGGTTGAAAGACTTGAATTGTGGAAGGAAGTAGAAGATGGGTTACAAATATGAGAATAGTAGTGTTTTTGAGTAGTAGTTTCACGTGAATCTTGATTCTTGACACGTTATGAGTATAATTATGTTATAAATGATATTGAGAATATGGGAGAAACATTATATTAGGATGAATGTGATGTTATATTATAGCTATGGTTATGAATGACTTTGAGAGGGAATTGTGGGAATTGGATAATGTCGAACTTGTCAAGTTATTGATTATGATATTATAGATATTGTTATTGATGTTTGGGAGTTGTTATATCATATGGAGGAAGGTGTAGAAACAAAGGAAATGCTGCCCAATTTTCGTTAGCTTTAGCTTAAGCTTGAGCATGTTTCCGATTATCTAATTCTAGTACGAATTCCTTCGAAGGTACAATTATGAACTTGGAAGGAAGCGTTTAGTCGACAAGTTAGAAAGGCGAAAAGGTATGTGAGGCTAGTCCCTTCTGTTCTAAGGCATGATTCCCTTTATCTTTCCATGACTTTCTTACATTCCGGAAACTATGAGTCTATGTTTATAAAAGAGTTTCTCATGAGATAGAGACAAGAGACATGTTATGAATACGATAATGATGATGATGAGTATATGTCTAAAGTTTCCAAAGCCTATGATATGATATTCTTATGAAGTTAATGATTCCTTGGTGATATTTATTGTTGCTACACTCACCTTATAATGTTAGTTCCTTCAAGGTGAGGCAGGATGATTATGACCACTCCATAATGGAATCGGGGGTTCTCGATCTTACGTCACCCCGATAGAGTTACAGTTTATGCTTGAGTTCTTATGCATGCTTTATGATGAGTATATGATAATGAGATTACACCGTGCCTATATGGCCGAGCTGACACCGCTACGACCGGCAGTATATACACCATGTCTAGAGGGCATGGGTAGACACCACTAGTGGGCGGCATGAGATGTTTGCCCCGGACGCGGGCTAATTATGATCACACCGTACCTATATGGTCGGGCAGTTTATATATGCATACTTGATATGATGATGGTGTTCATGATGTAAGCTAGCATGCATTTTTCCATTTTAAATGATCTTCAGTTACAGGTTGTTCCTTATTTGATGTTCCCTTATTTCTTCAATATGTTAATATTGTTCATGCCTTACCTACTCAGTACAATGTTCGTACTAACGTCCTTTTCTTTTGGACGTTGTGTTCATGCCCACAGGTAGACAGGGAGGTGGCCCTGATTCATAGGAGATACAGGAGCACTCCATTATTCTGGATGTGCCATTTTTGAGATATTATTTTATGTGTGTATATATATATATATATGGGCACGGCGGGGTCCTATCCCGTCCTTATATCTAGTACTCTAGTAGAGGCTCGTAGATACGTATGTATGGGTAGCAGATGTCCCATGATGATTACATTGTATATTCTTGTATATCATTTTTGCTGCCGTGAGGGCCTATGTATATTTATATATTGCCTTAGAGATTATATATGTTCAGGTTGAGTACGATGACTAGCATAATGAGTGGTGCTCGGTAGTCAGCTCCGGGTACCCGTCATGGCCCCCTAGCTGGGTCGTGACAGCTTATGACGCAAACTAAACGAAAAAATATGAGGTGTAACAATTAACATATTGACAAGCCGCTCGTGGCAAGTGTGAAGGACATCTACTCACGAGGTTTATAAGGTTTCCTTTCTTTCTTTTGGCATGATTTCATAAGTTACGTCGCCTTTATAAGAAGTTCAAGGCGACAAGTTAAAATAAATGTTCCATTCCGGCAGTTAAGGTCCTTCTACGAGATTATGATTAATAGTATGTTTAAGATGGGTTGTCCTTAATAGTAACCCCTCAGACCAATCCTTAATAGTAAACAGAGCCTTCGAGAAGTCTAGTATCCTAATCATATTAAGAAGCTATACTTAATCGCTCATTATGTACAAATAGTTTAACGAGCTATAAGTAATATGTAGTTTGTAGAACTAGAGAAAAGTACGACCTTAAAGGAGCCTCACGATGTTTAGTAACTACATTATACGCTCATAAGTTAGCCATATGTTTACGAAGATAGCTACGTCACTTCTCAGTTAAGTATGACTGAATATGAATTAAGGAATAGTTAAGAGACAGAATGTGTTGCCTAAAACGAGTTATGATTTATAGATTATAGCAAGTCCCTTAATGATTTTATAAGTCGATAGATTTTGAGCCTGTAGCTTACTACTTATTGATTGATAGTTTCATATGAACAGTTTAACGAGCAGAGAGTATCACATAGTTTATAGAAGGATAGAATCGTATAATTTCTAGAAACAAATCGTAATGTTAAAATGAGGATAGTTATATGTTTCCTAAGTTAATTAGAAAACTTCTTAATACTAAGGAGAGTGGAGTACGGGTAAGAATGTAACAAGTTGCTTAATAAGATTGTAAGCTACTAATTGCCACGCCTCAACCTTGGTAAGGCGTGATTGGCACCCGGCACCTTACTGGGGCAGAGCGAACAAAGCTGAAACTTGCATCTTCCATGTCTCGAATGGAAAAATAAGGACAAGGAGGCTAACAATGATATAATATCATGCATATGTATATGTACATGGGCTCACGATGCCAACATAACCACTACCAAGACATAATACAAGAAACTGTTTGCAAAGCCTCTAGGAACATGACTCAAGTATACAAGTCGGGACAGGGCCCTCGAAATACCAGTAATACAAGTCGGGACAGGGACCCCGACATACTCGTAACACACAAAAATACATATACGAACCCAGAATCGGCAATGCTCCAGGAAGAAGTAGAGCCCACCAATCAAGACTAGTACTGGAGGCAGCCTACTGTGGAAGGTCCTCGTCTCGTTTGTCTATACCTGCGAGCATGAACACAGCGTCCACAAGCAAAAGGATGTCAGTATGAATAGTGTACCGAGTATGTAAGGCAGAAATGTAACATAATAAACATATACTGCAAGAAGAAGGATAAGAATCAACCTGGCACTTTTGACTTACCAATGAGAATTTAGTATGCATATCTCCCTATACTCTCATATATTTAAATACATCTGTGTACAATACTGTGTCTCTAACTTACTTATCATCCTCGGGTGCTAACGCCCAATCGATCGATGTGTGCCCAACCACAAGCTTGAAGATCGTGTCAATACCCAACCGTAGCATGGTAGTAAATACATATCTGCCCAATCGGTCGTAGCTCAGCGGTAATAGCCGCCCAGGCGGCTGCGGACCAATGGTAAATATGAATGCATGTCTTTAACGCAACCTTGATCCAAATATCCCCTATAGGTACCCTTTATATAATTCTAGTACTCCTTCTATACCTATTAGCTTCTAAGCGCTACTCACGGTCATCACTTATCCGTTAATGCCTACATGGTCACATACGACTTATAAGTATATTTTCGAGCCATTAGACTTCTTCCCGACAAACTAAACCTCAAACAAATCCTAAGATACATCATAAACCTTTCTTCTAGCATTAAATACCTCATTAGGGATCTTCTACTAGCTCACTATTCATGTCCTACAAAGCATTCTTTAAGAACACATTTCTAAATTCATCGAAGTGACGTAAGGTCGGTAAACCTCTGATTTATATTATGGAGCTAACATTATTGGCATAACTCACCTTGAAGGAACAATAATCATAAAGTGAGACAAACATCAATAACATCTTAAGAGCATCAAGAATGTAAGCTTCTAGCATTTCTATGAGAGAAATATTATGGACATCATTTGTAAAAGTTCATAACAATAGGATCATGCCTTCAGAAATAAAGGGATAGACTTAACATACATTTTCGGTCACCTTAACTTTAACTACTTAACGCTTGTCCTCCCAAGCTCGTAAATCTACATTCAAGAGAATTCATAATATTGTTAGGCTTATCATCATATGCTTGTCTTAAGCCTTCAAATTAAATCCTCTTAGAATCTACCGGAATTCGGGCAGCATCTTCCCTGTTTATATCCCTAGCCTGACCACTGCCGAAACTAGACGCTCAACCTCTACCTCTGCCTCTACTGGCCAATGTCTCAGGGTCTCGTTCTGGGAAGCATACCGAAGAAGATGAAGCTGCTACTGATCCAGTGGGCCGAGCTATATCACGTCTATCACCCACCAGGATATCCCTCATAACATGGTTCTATCGCACGATCTAAGACGGGAAAGAAAGGAAATCTTCATAAATGCCTTGCAGCCTCCTGTTTATAAGTGTGGTGCACTGCACACTATAAACAAGACTCTGCTAGACACGACTTGCAGACAACTCCAGGACAGCCCTACTCTGATACTAATTTGTCACGCCCCAACCTTGGTAAGGCGTGATTGGCACCCGAAACCTTACTGGGGCAGAGCGAACCAAGCTGAAACTTGCATCTTCTATGTCTCGAATGGAAAAATAAGGCTAAGGAGGCCAACTAAGAATATAATATCATGCATATGTATATGTGGAATGGGCCCACGATGCCGACATAACCACTGACAAGACATAATTAAGCTGTATACAAGAAACTATCTGCAAAGCCTCTATGAACATGACTGAAGTATACAAGTCGGGATAGGACCCCCGACATACCCGTAACACACAAAAATACATATACGAACCCATACTCGGCAATGCTCCTGGAAGAAGTGGAGCGCACCAATCAAGACTAGTACCTGGAGGCAGCCTACTGTGGAAGGTCCTTGTCTCGTTTCTCTATACCTGCGAGCATGAATGCACCGTCCACAAGCAAAAGGATGTCAGTATGAATAGTCTACCAAGTATGTAAGGCGAACATGTAACATAATAAACATATACTGCAAGAAGAAGGATAAGAATCAACCTGGCACTTCTGACTTACCATTGAGAATCTAGTATGCATATCTCCCTATACTCTCATATATTTAACTACATCTGTGTACAATACCGTGTCTCTAACTTGCTTATAGTCCTAGTGCGCCCCGACCGGACGTAGCATGGTGGTAACTACCCAACCAGCCGTAGCATGGTGGTAAATACATATCTGCCCAATCAGTCATAGCTCGGCCGGTAATACCAAGCGCAAGTGGTGACACGGACGGTGGTAAATATGAATGCATGTGTTGCGAAACGTGCAGCCCGATCCAAATATCCCCTATAGGTACCCTTTATATACTTCTAGTACTCCTTCTTTACCTATTAGCTTCTAAGCGCTTCTCATGTTCATCACTTATCCATTAATGCCTACATGGTCACATAAGACTTATAAGTATATTTCCGAGCCATTAGACTTCTTCCTGACTAACTAAACCTCAAACAAATCCTGAGATACATCATAAACCTTTCTTCTAGCATTAAATACCTCATTAGGGATCTTCTACTAGCTCACTATTCATGTCCTACAAAGCATTCCTTAAGAACACATTTCTAAATTCATCGGAGTGACGTAAGGTCGGTAAACCTCGGATTTATATTATGGAGCTAACATCATTGGCATATCTCACCTTTAAGAAACAATAATCATAAGGTGAGACCAACATCAATAACATCTTAAGAACATCAAGAATGTAAGCTTCTAGAATTTCTATAAGAGGAATCATTATGGACATCATTTGTAAAAGTTCCTAACAATAGGATCATGCCTTAAGAAATAAAGGGATAGCCTTACCATACCTTTTCAGTCGCCTTAACTTTAATTACTTAACGCTTGTCCTTCTAAGCACATAAATCTACATTCAAGAGACTTCATACTATTATTAGGCTTATCGTCATATGCTTGTCTTAAGCCTTCAAATTAAATCCTCTTAGAATCTTCCGGAATTCGGGCACCATCTCCCCTGTTTATATCCCTAGCCCGAAATCACAATACCAACAAAACAATAACAATAACAACACCAATATCAACAACATCATCATCAATATCAATATTCTCAATAAAGCATCCCACATGATGTCTCCCCAATTTCTCAACCAATCACTAGACTTTAAGAAGCTTTAACAACTAAATTTCCATGATACAATTCATAATATCCATAGTAAAGAATATACATACCTCAATCAAGGTTGGTATAGCTTGAAAACTTATTTATCTTCGGCGGCCTCCTTTGATTCGTCGAGATTCATTGTTTAGAACAAGAACTACAAGACCTTATACACTTCCCGAGCCTAAATCCCAGAGTTTCACTTGATTTCGGCTAAAATTTTATGGAAGAAGTCAGGAAAATGTTATAGGGGGTTAGGGAAGGTTTGGGGAGGTGGTTGAATGAAAATAATGGGTAAATCCCCTTTTTATATTGTTCTAGGGTCGGTTTGCGCCGACCTAGAATTTTTCGCGCACCGTAGCGCGCGTGTCGCACGCTGTAGCTGCGCGTTTCTACTCTACCCGCCTGATTTGTAACGTCCATAGTTATCTACTCCGACATCATATCGACGAGCGATTTGTTGTGTTGGAAACTAGACTTCATGAACTTCAATTTAGGCTTTGGTTTCACATCAAAATTCCTAGTATATTAGGAGATATTCCTTCCTTAAGTTGGACCAGAATTATCCCCATATGTTCTCCAAAGTTCCAACAAACTTAATTTCCGTAATTCACTTGTTCTCCAATCCTTCCATAGCTTACTATATGAACAAAAACCCTCATAACCATAAGATCGGCACATATAATCTTATATATCCTAGAAGGTAACTCTAGAGTCCACAATTAAAACAACCAACACCTAACGAATCTCAACATACAAAACTATGAGGTGTAACACTAATCATAGTGAGTTACTGAACGAGTTTATGAGCTTACATATACGAACCTTATCTTGCTGGTTGTTAGTCATTGTTTGTATGATTGTTATGATACTGCATATGCATATGACACGAGCCCTATGGACGGTCTATGAATGCATAGGTGCACAGTAAAGGTTGGCTATGCACGGTCTGAAGATGAAACACATAGTTTATCCTAAGTAAAAGTTAGCCCTATGAACGTGTAGGTGCATAATGAGGGTTTGTTATGGACAGCCTCAGTTGCACGTATAGTCCATCTTGGTTATTGTGAGCAGTACGGACGATCCACTTTGCTACTCGTACGAGCCACTAGTTATTCATGTTTGTAAGTGAGCCTTATGGGCAGTCTTTCTTGCAATGTGTAAGTGACACTTTTATGTTTCAGTTAGCCTTAGGGTATATGATCTAGCAAAAATAAGTAACTAGATACAGTATGACAGTCAGAAAAGTATTACAGATAAGATTTCTAATGCATAATAGCTCCATAGTATAGACAGAGTATTTAGGTGAGCTCAAATGTCTCGTGATACAGTAAGACAAGCTAGAGTATTCCAGTGTGTTCATTCATATTTTTCCAGCAGAATTTTACTTATACATTATCTATATTAATGAGCATTAGAGTTAGGTATACATATGTCATTTATAGTATCACATGCACTTGCCTTTGGGGCTACACATATGTTCACTTTGCCTTTAGGTCTATTCACTTACACACCGAGCCCTATATGAGACCGGCCAACTTATTTCAGTATTATAGTTATGATATAAGTCTGAAGGAGGTAAGTTTGTTTCCAGATTTTCATTGATTTCCCCATATTACATTCAGTATACTATGTATACCAGTTCCTGTTTCAGTTATTCAGTTATTATTTGCCTTACATACTTGGTAAATTTCTTTGTACTAACCTCCCATTCTTTGGCCTGCATTTCATTCATACGTGAGTTCGGGCATCTAGTTTGATAAGCCTCACAGTACACAAGGTTGATATTCAGCGGAGGATTGCTAAGACTTCATTTCATCCGGAGTGCAGTCAAGTCTAGTTGTCAAGTTGACAGATCATGTTTATAGACTTCATAGGTAGGCCGGGGCCCTATCCCAACCATGTTTTGGTGCCAGATACTCTTAGAGGCTTTTGTAAATGTATGTACACCTATGGTCAGTTATGTCAGGTCAGTAGTATTTATACACGTTGAGGCCTTGTAGGCCCGTGTGTGTGTGTGTGTGTGTGTGTGTGTGTATGTGTATATATTTAAGATGGTACAAATACAACAAGTTATCAGTTTTGCAGAACGGCTCACTAGCATAAGAAGGCACTAGGTGCCTGTCCGCCTCACCTAGGTTGGGGTGCGAGAAAATATATGGGTGGGCTCCTGTGTTGACCATAGTCACAACATTTTTGTCTCCAATTTTATATCAACATACATCAGTGTGGAATAGGTGAAATCATCCCCATCCCCTAAAGAATTCACATAAGTATCTTCTTCCCAGAATCGGTTTGCTCGTACCGCTCGATCACGTAGGTTATCATGTTCGATAATCTCGGTGGTTGGTATAAGCAACAATTTCTCGACCACTCTTTTCCTTTTCTCTTCTTTATCCTGAACAGCATTTATCTTGACCTTTTTAGGGTGGTTTCTTGCACGATTCCCAAGCTTTTGACATGTCCAGCAAACACTATCACCCCCTGCCTGTTGGTTTGTCTTTGATGAAGCAAAATCAACCTTCCCTTTTCCCTTATCGTTTTTGTCATATTTTTTGTTGTCTTTCTTCCAATCCTTCTTGTTCTCCTTTTTCTTTTATTTAGAAGAATAAGTAGAATCAGAAGTAGAGTTTGTTGAGCGAAAATCCACTGAAGCAGTCATCGCGACAATAGCACTAGGCCGATCATGCACCTTCGCCTACAAATTTTTTGTGCCGAACCTTGCATGCCATAAATGACATGGTGCAACTTATCCTCGTCTGACATATTTTGTATGTCCATCAATAAAGAAGAGAAATCCATGACGTAATCCCTTACGGATCCAGTCTATTTCAACCTTTGTAGATGGTCCCTAGGAAGCCAAGATGAGCAGCTAGGAAAAAACGTGTTCCCCCTAATCTTTTCCCAAATATCAACCTTGGGTCTGCCTAATCTCCCATCATCAGCATTCTTTGTCCTCAGCCACATCACAGTATCTCCTCTAAAGTACTGCAATGCCATGGTCAGTTTATCATTCTCATGCAACCTTTGCGTGAATTCGAGTTTAGTGTGAATGTATTTAATTGGTGTTAGTATGGAATTTTAGCTATATGAATCCCTTCGGGTGAAATAGGGTGCAAGATAGTCGTTTTTTGGAGTCAAACCAAGTAGTGATGTTCGTAAGAGTTCTTAAACTTGTCTATGTTTTAGTAGGTCTCACTTCTAGGACAATAATGTGAAACTACGTTGAGAATTTGGAAAAACTTCCTTCATAAAGTTTTAGGTCTTTGAAATATCTTTCAAACCATATATAGTGGAGCTCAACCGGAGCTCTATGCTAGGAGTTATGCCCATTTTACTGAACATCGTAAGTGCAGTGGAAAATTAGGCGTGCGCGTCGCCCTGGGCGTATTAGGGTGTGGCACGCTAGGCCAAGTCAAAATTTTGACACCGTCAAAAAATATAACATGCGCAGCATGGACCGCACCCTGCCCAGCCATTTTATGCCTGAAGCGATTTTTCTCGAATTTTATAAAAGCCTAAGTTCATGAAACTTTTCCCCACTTCTTTTTGGCCGACTTTTTGGAGGAAAAGAACCCTAGAGATCTCTCTCAGACTCTAAGGTGAGTTATTAATCCATCTCTATCAATTCTACACCAAATTCAATCCTCTTTGACATTAGTTCATCTTCACAAACCCTAGATTCTTGAAAACTCAAGAAAGGAAAAGAAGAGGCGTGTGGAATTTAGTCTAAAAGGTAAGATTTCTGATTTTTTTTGGGATTATTAATGAGGTTTGGACTAGCGTAGAGCATACTACAAGGTTAGAATTCACTAATGATTCACATAAGGATTCAAGAACAAGTTTTAAGGCTAGAAAAGCTTCGAATACGGGTAGAAATCCCTAAAATTGCTTGAAGTTCTAAACTTTGTTACTAATAACCATAGTAGAACAATTGTTTTGAACTTGGAAGAATCCGTTTGCTAGCTTTTAGCAGAAATTGAGGTATGTCTACTTTTCAAAAACCTTCTTTTTGAAGTATGTTATCATGTTTGAAACGTGTAGATGATTTTTCGTGACTTGAAATCTTTCTTTGGAATATTGACATGATTGAAACACTTGTTTGGTGGAAGTTCTTTTTTGAATTAAAGATGATTTCTTTTAGATAAGATCATGCGTGTGTAGGATCAAGCCCTCATCGAACCTTATACGAATTATACTACTTTGTGAAACTCGTTATTCCCATTTTTGGATTATTGAACTCATTTTTCTAAAGGTTGGACCTTAAAGTTGTTTTGTTGTTGAATGGGTTTCTTGAACTTGAAATTGAATAAGAAAGTTAAATAATATTTCTAATTGGTTATGACTTGAAATACCTTTACTCTGAGATGATGACTTGAGAAGTAATTTCGCTCTAAGCCATGATTGATGATTCGGTTAATATGCTATGATTTGTATCTTTGTTTGTGTTTGGGCCTGTATGGGCAAGCTGTGCTAGTCAAGAGGACGATTAACCATTATAGATCCTAACGTATCGATACGAGTATTGTTGTGTTAGTCCAAAGGACGTTTGTTACACCCTGGAAATTTCCCATTAACGTACAGTGAATAGACTAACGAAGGGTACGACGTATACGATGTTTTGATAAGTAAGAAATAGCATTTGATGATACTAAACGAGATTTCAAAAACATTTGAAGTAGGAGACAAAAGTTGTTAAGGAAAGTAAGGTATATGTTGTGTGTCGGGCAAGATTTACGAGTATCGAATTAATGATGACTTAATGATGTTCTGGAGAAGAGTCATAACATCCCTTAGATTGTTAATGAAGTGTTAAAAAAGTGTCAAGAAGGTTCTATAAGGATTGGAGATCAAACGAACGACGGAGATCATTTCAGGGGAAAGGGGTTATACGACCGACTTATATGATACATGCATAACATTATACGGTCCGTATAAGGGTCCGTATAACACCCGAGGAAATGATGACTTAGTGGTGAACCACGACCACTTATACGGGCCGTGCAATGTTCCACGGACCGTATAAGTGTCCGTGGAAGTCCCGACGAACTGATTAAGTTGCAAACATAAATACATGTTCCCACTTCATTAATTTCATTTCCCACATTTCTTCGTCTCTCTCAAGAACTCTAGAAGGTTCCACATACTTCATCTACAAGAAAACAAAGGAAAACAAAGATCAATATCAAAAATTCAAGTGAACCAAGGGGATGAAACACATTAAAGCTCATACAAGCCAACAAATTCCAAGAGAAGTGAACTAGGGTTTTAGTGCAAGAAGAGTATTTCCACCCAAGGCTTGTTCCTACACTATCTAAGGTAAGTTTCATGGTATTTTCATGTTGTTTAAGGTATTTAGAATTTGAAACACTTGGATTGTAGAAGGAAATAGGAAATGGGTCATGAATGCAAGAATAGTGTCATTTTGAATAGAAGCTTGGATTGTGTTGTGGATATTGATATGTTGTGATTGTAAATATGTTATGAATGACATTTAGAACATGGTATAAGAATTATATGTGAAAGAACGCGATAGTGAACTATGATCATGATTATGGAGGAATTGAAGTGAAATTGTGAAATGTGGATAATGTAGATAAATGATGATTATTAATTACAATATTGTGAATGTTGTTATGAATGTTTGGGAGTTGATATGGAATATGGGGAAATTTGTATAAAAAAAGGAAATGCTGCCTAATTTTCCCTAGCTTTAGTACATACGTTCTTACAATCGTTTAGCTAATGTTGATACGAACGCCCTTGAAGGTAAAGACGTGAGCATTGAAGGAGAACGATCAAGTGATAGAATAGCTAAAGGAAAAGGTATGTGAGGCTAGTCCTTTCTTTCTAAGGCATGAATCTTATGGCATGATTTTCCTCTTTCTTCAAGAATTCCCTACATTCCAAAAAAGCTAAGAGTCTATGTTCATAAATAGCCATATGAGATAAGAGATACCTTATGAGCACGCTAATGATCTTGAGCTTAAGCCTAAAGATTCTAGAGTTCGTGATATGATGTTTCTATAAAGTTAATGCTGCTATTTATAATCTCTTGATGTTGCTTATTATATACACTCACCTTATATGCTAATTCTTGAGTGAGGCGATTGCTTATAAATGCTCCCCATAATGGAATCGGGGTTCACGACCTTATGTCACCCCGATAGAGTATAGTTGTCCTTGAGTCTCCATGCATGCATTATGATGAGTACATTATGATGAGTATATTATGATGAGTACGACCTTATGTTACCCCGATAGAGTATAGTTGTCCTTGAGTCTCCATGCATGCATTATGATGAGTACATTATGATGAGCATATTATGATGAGTACATTATGATGAGTATATGATGATGACATTACACCGCGCCTATATGGCCGGGCAGACACCGCTAAAAAAAGGCGAGCGAGCGTATACTATGTCTAGATGGCATGGCGTACACCGGCTAGTGGGCGGCGTGAGATGGTACCCGGACGCGGGAGGCACGGATGCAAGCTAATGCTAATGATTATCACACCGTACCTATATGGTCGGGCAGCTTATACATATATGCATACATGATATGATGATGATTATGAAATAAGCCAGTATGCAATATTTCTTTTATAATTGACAGTCAGTTACATATTGCTCCTCATTTGATGCCTCCTTATTTCATTGATGTATTATTATCGTTTATGCCTTACATACTCAGTACAATGTTCGTACTGACGTCCATTTTCTTTGGACGTTATGTTCATGCCCATAGGTAGATAGGGAGGTGATCCAGACTCGTAGGAGCTATTAGCTGATTTGAGAGCACTCCATTGTCTCAGAGGTGCCATTGACTATTATTTTGTGAACATATATGTTTTGGGCATGGCGGGGTCCTGTCCCGCCTATATGTCTAGTACTCTAGTAGAGGCTCGTAGATCCGTAGTGTGGGTAGTATCGTTTCACAGTTTCTCATGTATATGTATATATATTATTTCGATAGCCAAAAAGGCTCATGTATATAAAGTGAATATGTTCAAATGAAACTAGCTTTCTATGATTATGAGCATAAGAAGTACGAATGAACGCAGGATGAGTAATAGAATGAGTGGTGCTCGGTGGTTAGCCCTGGGTGCCCGTCATCGCCCTAGTCGGGTAGTGACAAAAGTGGTATCGGGCGATTCCCGATCCTAGGAAGTGTCTACTGCCGTGTCTAGTAGAGTCTTGTTTATGGTGTGTTGCGCGCCACGGCGCAATAAATAGGAGGCTACAGGGCATTTAGGAAAAATAACCATCTTTCATCATAAGAGATCGTGCGATAGAGCTGTGTTATAAGATTTTCTCCTCCCTAATAGTGTGCTATGGTTTCAGAAATACCGCCAAAGGGAAAAGCTAAAGCCGCCCAGAAGGGCAAGACTACAATAAAAAGGCGAGCTGAAAGAGACCCGCCAATGAATGTAGATGAGGGTGAATAACATAATGAGGCTCCATCTAATTGTCACGACCCGAACTACGGGCCGCGACGGGCATCCGGGGCTAACCACCGAATACCGCTTATGCTATTATCTATATGCTCTTATTCACAATGATTGCTCCGATTTCATAAAAATATCTCATCACTTAAAACATAATCACTTTTATAAACACAAGCTCTTCGGTTAACAAAAGATATTTATGCGTATACGTACATATACATGAATATACGTGGAGACCACAGGACCATACTTCCACACATGCGTATCTACGAGCCTGCTACTAGAGTCTCTGTAAACATATGGACGGGACAAAGACCCCCGTCATGCCCAAAATATGAATATACAAATATGTACCAAAAGAATAATGATAAGACTCAGGATGATGGAGTGCTCACAACCGCCCATCGGCTTCTAGTGGATCAAGACGTCTCCCCTGCCTACTGTGGGCGTGAACACGACGTCCGAAGAAAGGACGTCAGTCTAACATTATCTTGAGTATGTAAAGGCAGAGTGAAATAACATAATCGGGAGATCATAAATCATGAGATGATATACTTTGTACACTCTTTACATAGAACCGGTTTCATGTACATACATCATATATAAATACATCACATGCATTATCATAACATGCAAGCATCGTCACATCAATCATACATCATCATCGTTACCCGGCGTCCGGGTAACCCATCTACGAGCCCAGTGGTGACATGTCCGCCGCTTTTCCGGTGCGGTGGAATTGAGCAAGCCGTAGCGATTGTGACATGTCGCCAATTAGGCACGGTGGAATTATAGCGCCGCCGTAGCGGTGATATGTCCGGCCAATTAGGCGCGATTGGAATCATATTATCACACATACCATGCAATTTATATACTTGTCATCATTAACATTCATTTCATAGACATATAAGTGGCTTATCACAATATTACCATAGTTTAGCATCCCTAGTTACATATACATATACATACATTAAGCTTAGAGCGGCTATGTTTATGTCGGGGTGACATAAGGTCGTAAACCCCCGGTCATGTTATGGAATAAAGCATAAGCATCATATCTCGCCTTGGAGGATTTACAATTTAAGGTGAGTACATATAAGAAGGAATGCCAATGGATCGTGATCATCATTATTGATTTCATAAGAACATCATATCTTGGTCTCTAGAGTCGTTACGAGATTCATAACATATTTCTTGTCCCGTCTCGTATTCATGAACTTAGACTTTCGTCTCTAGAAACGTAGGAGATTCATGAAGGAAGAGGAAAATCATGCATACGATTCATTGCCTTAGAAGGAGGGTAATGCCTCACATACCTTTATCGTTTATTACTTTTACAACTTGTAAATGCCTCCATTATGCTTGCGTCTTTACCTTCAAGAGGTTTGTATCGTCATTAGCTAATCAATTACAAGAACGTACTTTTTAAGGCTAAAGAAAATCGGACAGCGTTCCTTTGTTTAAACTACTCCGCCATATTCCATATCAACTCCCAACATTCATAATAATCATCACAATATTGTTAACAACAATCGTCATTCATTCGTCTTATTTGCGTTTCATAATCACCTCGATTTCCCATAATCATGACTAAAAATCCATCGTCATATTCTTTCGTATCCAATGCTCATTTCATGTTCTATAGGTCATTTATAACATATTTATATCATAACATATTCATTTCCATGATTGATCCACTACTAATCACTAATGACATTATTCGTCCATTTAATGACCCGTTTGTTGTACTCTTCTACAATCCATGAATCTTAACTCAATAATACTTCAAATGGCATGTAAAGTTCATGAAACTTACCTTGGATGACAATACACCTTGTTGCACAAAAACCTATTCCTTCTTCTTGCAATTTCTTCACTTTGATAGCTTTAATGGAGGTTCTTAGCTTGATTCTCTAAAAATCTTGTTATTGATCTTTGATCTCCTTAGTTTTCTTGTGGATGAAGTGTTTGGAGTGTTCTAGAGCTTTCTTGTGTTGTGGAGAGATGAAGGAAAATGAAATGAGAATGAAAAAGGGTCCCTTATATTAATCACCAAAGCTGATTTTTAATGAACGATCGTCGGTACATGTACGGTGGTCGTAAACCCGATTTACGGTATGAAATACAGTGTCACAGTCCCGTCCTCATGCACGTATTTAAGCTTAAGAAAAACGAGAATGTTTGGTTGAGGAATGTGGAGTTTACGGTCTGGTTCACGGGCCGTATACTAGTTTACGGACCGTATCTTGGACCGTATTTAACCTTTTACACTTAACGAAACTTGAGATTTTTGGTGGTTGGAGGACGATCGCACTATACGGTCGTAAATCACTTTACTGGCCGTATTGTGCACTATACGACCAGGCTGAAATTGCGCAACTTTATTATTTCCACAAAATTCATGATTGACCATTCCCGACTTAACAACACATCATATACTCAAGCTCTTCGTCGTTCTACTCGTCACTCAAGTACGGAAAAATTTCGGTGTCACATTCTTCCTTTTGGAACATTTGTCCTCGAATGTTCGACACTCGAGGATTCTAGAAAAATTTTGCCGAGTTTCCTTTGCAATTGGACACTACCTCTTTGTTACAACAACCCACAATATCTTTGCCTCGCGAGAGGGCTACAACATAGTATAGTAGTATAGATTGACCACGACCCGTATACATAAAATAAAGCATACATACCTTATCATTTCGATGTGTCATTCGTGTCTCTTTTAGGGCTGAAACAAGTGCGGATATGTGGATCTCATCTTTTCTTCCGCCTCCCAAGTCATTTCTTCCCGATTATTATTGCGCCATGAAGACTTTATTTGAAGCTACTTCTTTATTCCGAAGCCTTCGTATTTGCCTATCCAATATGGCAATAGGTACTTCTTCGTAAGTTAGCTTTTCAGTAATCTGAACATCATTAACTGGCACAATTCTTGTGGGGTCTCCAACACATTTGCGGAGCATTGAGACATGGAATACCGGATGAATTAATTCAAGCTCTGAAGGCAAGTCTAACTCATACGCCACTTGACCCACTTTGCGGATGATTTTGTAGGGTCCAATATATCGAGGACTCAACTTTCCCTTCTTGCCAAATCTCTCATCACCCCTTCATTGGTGATACTTTCAAGAACACCCAATCGTCGACTTGAAATTCTAGATCTCGTCGGCGATTATGCATAAGACTTTTGGCGACTTTGGTCGTCAATAACCGATCTCGGATCATTTTGACTTTCTCTACTGCTTGTTGAATCAGCTCGGGGCCTAGTAACTGTACCTCTCCGACATCAAACCATCCAATCGGAGATCTACACTTCCTTCCGTACAAAGCTTCGTACGGAGCCATTTGGATACTAGAATGATAACTGTTGTTGTAGGCAAATTCGATTAAGGGTAAGTGGTCATCCCAACTACCACCAAAATCTAAAACACATGCCCTCAACATATCTTCCAAGGTCTGTATAGTGCGCTCGGCTTGTCCGTCAGTCTGCGGATGGAATGCCGTGCTGAGCTTCACTTGAGTGCCTAGACCTCTTGGAAGGATTTTAACTTAGATGTGAAATTGTGCTCCCCTGTCTGTAATGATAGATATTGGAATCCCATGAAGCCTCACAATCTCCTTAAGATATAACCTTGCATAATCTTCCGCCGAATATGTAGTTCTGAGTGGGAGAAAATGAGCTGCCTTTGTCAATCTATCCACGATCACCCATACAGAATCATACTTACTTCGGGAACGAGGTAGTCCTACAACGAAATCCATATTGATCACTTCCCATTTCCATGTAGGAATTTCCATCGCTTGCAATAATCCCCACAGGCTTCGGTGTTCTACCTTTACTTGCCGGCAAATTGGACACTTGGCCACAAATTCGCTATGTCTCTTTTCATGCCGTTCCACCAATACATCGATTTAAGATCATGGTACATCTTTGTCGTTCAGGATGAATAGAATACGCGAGTAGTGAGCTTCCTCTACGATTCGGCGACGTAGGTCCGCCGCGTTCGGGACACATAGCCTTCCTTGATATCTAAGAACCCCATCGCCGAAAATTCAAATGGTGACCCTTCTTTTGGGACTTTCGCACCTTTATAATATTCCGATTTGGGATCCTCGCATTGACGCTCTTTTATTTCCGTGTCCAAGGATGAAAGCTGTCGGATCATTAATACTAATTCTGCATCACCGAGTTGATTATACGCACTCCAAGATTCGCCAGGCGGTGGAGTTCATGAATCGGCTCTTTCTTCTACGGGGAACTTCGCATGAGCTGCCCATTGATCGGCGACTAGCGCGTCGGCTACTACATTTGCTTTCCGGGGTGGTACAAAATATTTACATCATAATCCTTCAATAATTCTAACCCACCGCTTCATGATTTAACTCCTACATTTAAAAAAATATCCGGAGGCTCTTATGATCCGTATAGATATCGACATGTACGCCGTACAAGTAATGTCTCCACATTTTCAATGCATGAATAGCTATGGCCAATTCAAGATCATGAGTTGGGTAATTCTTTTCATGTTTCCGCGTGCCTCGAAGCATATGCAATGACCTTTTCATGCGCATTAACACACACCCTAGCCCCACACGCCGGAAGCATCACGATACACAACATAGCCATCCGGCCCTTCGGAAAGCGTTAAGGCGGGGGCCGAGGGTTAATGCTGTCTTTTAATTCCGGAAGCTACGCTCACAAGCGTCATTTCCCGAAACTGCATCGACTTCGGGTTGGCTTCGTCAACGGGGGTGAAATAGATGAAAAGCCCTCTACAAATCTCCTATGTAGTGCAATCCCGGAAAACTACGAACTTCGTAGGCGTCGTAGGCCTTGGCCAAGTCTTCACGGCTTCTATTTTACGGTATCAACTCTAATGCCATCATCCGAAATCACGGCCCAATAATGTCTCGAAATTTAGCCAAAACTCGCACTTTGAAAATTTAGCATACAACTTCCGAGTTCGGAGAATTCCAAGAACAATTCGCAAGTGGTCGCATGTTCGATTACGTGCGAGAGTACACACGAGAATATCATCAATGAAGACTATCACAAACAAATCCAAGAGGGAACGAATACATTATTCATTAAATTCATGAACACCGCTGGAGCATTAGTCAGCCCGAACGACATCACTCGGAATTCATAATGGCCATATCTTGTTCTAAAGGCTGTCTTGGGAATATCTTCTTCTCTGACCCTTACCTGATGATAACCCGACCTCAGATCTATTTTTGAAAACCACTTGGTACCCTGAAGCTGATCAAACAAATCATCTATTCTTGGAAGAGGATACCTGTTCTTTATCGTCACTTTATTCAACTGCCTATAATCAATGCACATTCGTAGGGAGCCATCTTTCTTTTTCACGAATAATGCGGCTCCCCACGGGGATGAACTAGGTCGATGAACCCTTCTCAAGCAAATCTTTCAATTGCGCTTTTAACTCTTTCAATTCTCTGGTGCCATTCGATAAGGGGGAATAGAAATAGGGTCGGTATCGGCAACACATCAATGGTGAAGTCAATCTCCTTTACGGAGGAGGCACGGAAGTTCATCAGGAAATACATCCGGAAACTCATTCACCACCGGAACGGATTAAAGTTGGCGATGTTGCCTTGGTATCATGAACTCGGACTAAATGATAAATATAGCCCTTGGAGATCATCTTCACGGCCTTAAGGTAGGAAATAAACCTACCCCTCGGAGTTGCCGTGTTACCTTTCCATTCGAGCACGGGCTCTCCCGAAATTGAAAGCGAACCAATTTCATTAGGTCAACATTGGCATAACGGGAGGCCAACCAATCCATACCCATTATAACATCAAAGTCTAGCATCTCTAGCTCAACTAAGTCGGCTTTTTGGTCGACGATCACCTATCACAATTATACAATCTTTATACACTTGTTTCGCTATCACGGGATCACCAACCGGAGTAGATACCTCAAAAGGTTTAATCGGCTCCGGCTTCACCCCAATACGGTTAGCAACATATGGAGTAATATAAGATAGCGTAGACCCGGGATCTATCAATGCATACACATCATAAAAGAATACAGATAATATACCTGTAACCACATCTGGGGACGACTCGAGATCCTGCCGTCCGGCTAAAGCATATAATCGAGGCTGTGTGGCACCTGAAGTAGATGCTCCTCCTCGGCCTCTACCTCGGCCGATGAAACAGGGAGTACGTCTGTCGGGCGTGCCGAGAAGAACCTGCGCCGACCACGTAGGGCCGGACCCCGCTCTCGCTATATCTCGAGGGACGAGGTCCCGCATCAGTGTCCTACTCAATCACAAACATAACACGCATCCGTGCCTTGGCGACACTTGGCCCCGAGTGCAATTTTCTCGCACCGTTTGCATCGGGAAGCTGGTGGTCTCCCACGACCGTAATCTCCCCCAAGGCGAGAACACAGGGCCCTCGAACTGCGACCCCGCCCCGAACGATAAGAACGATCGGATCTCACCGCAACCCGGGGAGGGGCACTCGTCAACGGCGGCACGAGTGCCCGGAATAGGTTTGCCTCTATCCACTCCTATAATCGCCTCCTGATCCCATAGATCTTGCCCGTTTGCCTTGCCCTCTATCAGTGTCACGATCACCCCTGCGGAGGTTGCTGCCCCTCCAAATTTTGGGCATGAGCTTGAATTCGGGAAATGTCCATCCCGTCTTGCAATGGTTTGTTAAGCGATCCTTAACCAAATGTGGCCCTAAGCCACTCACAAATCTGTGCACCCGATCCCCCATATCAGCTACCATCGTCGGGGCATATCTAGCCAAGGAGTTGAATTGAAGGCTATATTCTCGGGCGCTCATGTTCCCTTGCTTTAGATTCAGAAATCTGTCCGCCCTAGCTCGGCGGGCCTCAGGCGGCAAATAATGGCGGATGAAAGCATCAACAAACTCTTGCCACCTTTGGAGGAGGTGCATTTTGTGGCCTTGACACCATCCAATTATTAAACCATAAGACCGCCACGTCTCGGAGCCTATATGATGCCAACTCCACGATTCGGTCTCGCATGGATAATCCGCAACGTCCTCACCATTTCATCGATGAAGCCTTGTGGGTCCTCATCCGGCTTTTTGACCCAAAGAATTCCGGAGGATTTAGGCTCATGAAGTCTCGGGCTCTAGAACAGCCGACCGATCACTTGGGCCCGCATTTTGCCTTTGTGCTCGAGCGGCACCCGGTTGTGTCGTAAGTTAATAGCCTCGGCTACACATTTGACCGCGACAGCCGTGGAGGAGGCGGAGGAATAGGAGCTGGAACAGAAGCCCCTTCTTGTCCTTCTGTGGTAGGAGGAGTAGTGGAGGCGTTGGATAAAGCCTCATGATGTGACTCTCCTTCATCAACATTCATAGGCGGCTCTCTTTCCGCCCGCCTCTTTGTCGTAGTCTTGCCCTTCTGGGCGGCTTTAGCTTTTGGCGGCATTTCAGAAATCACAACATACCCATTAGGGAGGATCAAACCTTATGCTCGGCTCTATCGCACGATCTCATATGAAGAAAGATGGTCATTTTTCCTAAATGCTGCAAGCCTCTGTTTATTAGCATGGCGCGCAACACACCATAAACAAGACTCTACTAGGCACGGCTCGTAGACACTTCCTAGGACTGAACTGCTCTGATACCACTTTTGTCACGACCCGAACTACGGGCCGCGACGGGCATCCGGGGCTAACCACCGAATACCGCTCATGCTATTATCTATATGCTCTTATTCACAATGCTTGCCCAATTTCATAAAAATATCTCATCACTTAAAACATAATCACTTTTATAAACACAAGCTCTTCGGTTAACAAAAGATATTTATGCATATACGTACATATACATGAATATACGTGGAGACCCTGGGACCATACTTCCACACACATGCGTATCTACGAGCCTCTACTAGAGTACTAAACATATGGACGGACAGACCCCGTCATGCCCAAAATATGAATATACAAATATGTACCAAAAGAATAATCAATAGCACCTCCGGATGATGGAGTGCTCACAATCAGCCTTGCGGCTTCTAGGGATCGCACCGTCTCACCCGCCTACGCGGGCATGAACACGACGTCCGAAGAAAAGGACGTCGTACGAACATTGCACCGAGTATGTAAGGCAAGCGAAATAACATAATCGGGAGATCATAAATCACGAGATGAGGTATAACCTGTACACTCTTTACATAGAAACCGGTTTCATGTACATACATCATATATAAATACATCACATGCATTATCATAACATGCAAGCATCGTCACATCAATCATACATCATCACATCGTTACCCGCGTCCGGGTAACCCTCCCATGCGAGCCCACTAGTGGTGACATGTCCGCCCTTTCTGCGGTGGAATCATGCGACCCGCCGTAGCGGTGACGTATCCGACTGATTAATTAGGCACGGTGGAATTATAGCGACCGTCGTAAGCGGTGACATGTCGGCCAATTAGGCGCGGTGGAATCATATTATCACACATACCATGCAATTCATATACTTGTCATCATTAACATTCATTTCATAGACATATCGTGGCTTATCACAATATTACCATAGTTTAGCATCCCTAGTTACATATACATATACATACATTAAGCTTTAAGAGCGGCTATGTTTATGTCGGGGTGACATAAGGTCGTAAACCCCCGGTCATGTTATGGAATAAGCATAAGCATCATATCTCACCTTGGAGGGATTTACAATTTAAGGTGAGTACATATAAGAAGGAATGCCAATGGATCATGATCATCATTATTGATTTCATAAGAACATCATATCTTGGTCTCTAGAGTCGTTACCGCATTCATAACATATTTCTTGTCCCGTCTCGTCATTCATGAACTTAGACTTTCATCTCTAGAAACGTAGGAGATTCATGAAGGAAGAGGAAAATCATGCATACGATTCATGCCTTAGAAGGAGGGGTAATGTCTCACATACCTTTGTCGTTTAATTACTTTGCAACTTGCTCGTCCTCCCTTAACGCTTGCGTCTTTACCTTCAAGAGGGTTCGTATCGTCATTAGCTAATCAATTACAAGAACGCACTTTTTTAAGGCTAAAGAAAATCGGATAGCGTTTCCTTTGTTTAAACTACTTTCCGCCATATTCCATATCAACTCCCAACATTCATAATAATCATCACAATATTGTTAACAACAATCGTCATTCATTCATCTTATTTGCATTTCATAATCTCACCTCAATTTCCCATAATCATGACTAAAAATCCATCGTCGTATTCTTTCGTATCCAATGCTCATTCCATGTTCTATAGGTCATTTATAACATATTTATATCACCAACATATTCATTTCCATGATTCAATCCACTACTAATAACTAATGACATTATTCATCCATTTAATGACCCATTTGTTGTACTCTTCTATAATCCATAAATCTTAACTCAATAATACTTCAAATGGCATGTAAAGTTCATGAAACTTACCTTGGATGACAATACACCTTGTTGCACAAAAACCCTATTCCCTTCTTCTTGCAATTTCTTGACTTTGATAGCTTTAATGGAGGTTCTTAAGCTTGATTCTCCTCAAATCTTGTTATTGATCTTTGATCTCCTTAGTTTTCTTGTGGATGAAGTGTTTGGAGTGTTCTAGAGCTTTCTTGTGTTGTGGAGAGATGAAGGAAAATGAAATGAGAATGAAAAGGGTCCCTTATATTAATCAAAAGCTGATTTTTAATGAACGATCGTCGGTCGTACGGTGGTCGTAAACCACGCTTACGGACCGTATTCAGTGTACGGTCCGTCCTCCCGTACACGTATTTAAGCTTAAGAAAAACAGAATGTTTGGTTGAGGAATGTGGCGATTTACGGTGCAGGTTCACGGGCCGTATACTAGTTTACGGACCGTATCTTTGGACCGTATTTAACCTTTTTACACTTAACAGAAACTTGAGATTTTTGACTGCTTGGAGGACGATTGCACTATACGGTCCGTAAATCACTTTACGGGCCATATTGTGCACTATACGACCACTGGCTGGAAATTTGCGCAACTTTATTATTTCCACAAAATTCATGATTGACCATTCCCGACTTAACAACACATCATATACTCAAGCTCTTCATCGTTCTACTCGTCACTCAAGTACGGAAAAATTTCGAGGTGTCACACTAATGCTTCTTCTACCCCGCCTATTACAGAAAAATAAGAAGGGGCTTCGCCCTCCCGCTCCTATGCCTCCAGTTCCTCCACCGGGTACTTCGGGTTAACAAGTGATCGAAGCTATTCATATATTGACGTAGTTAGTCGCTGCCCAAGCACAGCGGCAGAATGCGGGTCCAAGTGATCAGTCAGCTTGTACCAGAGCCCGTGATTTTATGAGTTTGAATCCTCTGGAGTTCTTCGGGTCAAAGCCGGATGAAGATCTGCAAGGCTTTATTGATGAAATGTTGAGGACATTAAAGATTATTCATGCCTCCGAACCGAATCCATGGAGTTGGCATCATATAGACTCCGGGATGTGGCGGTCTTATGGTATAATAATTGGATAGCATCAAGAAAAGAGAATGCGCCTCCTCCCGTTTAGCAAGAATTCATAGATGCTTTCATCCTCCACTATTTGCCACCCGAGGTCCGCCGAGCTAGAGCGGATAGGTTCTTGAATCTAAAGCAAGGAAATATGAGTGCCCGGGAGTATAGCCTTCAATTTAATTCATTGGCTAGGTATGCCCCGACTATGGTGCGCGACATGGGCGATAGGGTACATAGATTTGTGAGTGGCTTAGGGCCACATTTGTTCAAGGATTGTTTGACGGCTTCGTTGCAAGCCGGGATGGATATCTCCCGCATTCAAGCTCATGCCTAGAATTTAGAAGGACAACAGCATCCGCAAAGGGGTGATCGTGATATTGATAGATGGGAAAGCAAGAGGGCCAGATCTATGGGGGCAGGCAGTGATTATAAAGGGGGATCAAGGCAGACACATTCTAGACACTCGGCCGCCGGTGACTAGTGCACCTCCCAGCATTTGCGTGTGGGAGATTTGATCGCTCTTTCCGTTGAGACGGAGTCGAGTTCGAGGACTCGGTTACTCGGTTTGGGAGATTATC
>NC_081353.1:52221034-52244315 GCF_029784015.1 Lycium ferocissimum | reverse complement strand
GGGCTCAAAGTTTATTTTTTTAGAGTCGCCACCTAATTTATTATGGAAAACTAGGAAAATCGGGTTTAAAGATTCTTTAGGGATAAGTAAAAAATCTTTTGGACTAGAGTTTGAGGTAAGGGTTCTGATGATCCCCTAAGGAAGGTTTTACGCACCCTAGTATTAAAGATCAGTAGAATACGGTTGACCTACGAACTTCAATGTGCGATTAATGTGATTATTTTCCAAAGATAATGTTTTGATTTTTTCCGCAAAAAGTAGTCATTCTTTTCATATCATAATTATGGTCCCAAAAAATAGGGCAAAAATTCCACCCTTTTTGGGGGATTTTGGTTCAAAAGTCCATGCAAATGTTCAACTCACTTCGTTGCCAGACTAGGACACACCCGAGATTTCTCTCGAGTAGAGTCACTACTAGTCTAGTCCTAACGAAATGGGTTTAGTACTTACGGGTTTTTTATATATGTATATCTGGAAAATATGGAGTATATCTCCAATTTTATACTTATATATATGAAAGGAAAAATAATTTTTTTTATTCAAACTCATTTTTTAATTCTTGAAGCCCATGAAATCAAACCACACTCTACGTTTCCTGATCTGCCAACACCCAAGCCCACTAAGCAGCCCAATTTTTAGTCCAAATTTTCAACATTGGGCTTCCAAGCCTATAATCCTTTACCAAAATTTTATTCCAAGTCCATGTCTCAGCAGTCCAAAATCTTTACCAACATCTCAAAAACATTTTGATTGATGCTTCTTTTAACCGTGGCCTAATTGTCCTTAAAAAAAAAAACATTTTCAGCCTCTTTTATCACATTAAGAATTAACAGTTTCATACTTGAAAATGGAAGGGCATTTTTAGTCAAATTTTTGAAGGAAGTGACCAATTCATTTTTGTTATACCTCAAAAAATTTTCGCGTCATTTGCGTTGTAAGTAAACTAACGTAAGCTTGGAGAGGCCATGGAACCCTTACAAGGTTAATGAATTCTCTTAACAAGTGTTAAGCAAGTTTCTAAAGGTTCCAGGACCAAGAAAATCGAAGAAAATAAGTTTGTCAAAAATTTGAAAAAAGTTGGCAGAATTTTGGACAGAAATTTTGGGTCAACTTTGGAGGGGTATATCTCCTAGTATATTAGGAGTTTTGAAGTGAAACAAAAGCCTAAATTGAAGTTCAGGAAGTCTAGTTTCCAACACAACAAACCGTTTGTCCATACAACATCGGAGTAGAGAGATATTCGCATTTTCGCGAGACTATGCAGTCAGCCTCACTGGGACCCACTATGGCGGTGGGCGACCTTCTTGTATATTAAATAGATTGTTAAAAGCCATTTTAAGTCATTTTCACTTGAAAATTTTTTCATAAGCTTCTAAGACCTTCCCAAGTCAGATCATAAATACCCTAAGCCAAAAAAATAGGGTTTCACCCAAGTTCTATCTCAAGAGTTCCAAGAGAGCAAGAAGAAACACTCTTAATGTGTTGGATGCAAGTTGAAGCTTGAGTTCTTCTTGTTGTTGCTGGGTTTAGAGGATTATTATAGGTGAAGCAAACTTAGTAAAAGTAATAATATTTCTCTCCTCCATGTATTTGAGCCTATAGAAGTCGTGACTAACTTGTACGGTTGAAAACTTGTGAAATAAAGCTCGAAAATCGTAGTTGTGATGTTGTTAGTTGCTGAACTGTTTTGAAGTTGTTCTTGTGGTATTTTATGGCTGGAAATTGATGGAATAACTTGGATACTCTATTGTTGATGTTGTTCTTATTGTTTTGGTGTTGGTTTGAATTGGAAAGAGGTAAAAGATATAGGGGAAGTGCTGCCCGATTTTCTGAAAATCATAGGTATGTTGTTCTTTGTGTTGTTGGACTGTTTTGAAGTATTATGTACATGTTATTGTGGCTGGAAATCAGAGTAGATAATATGAATATGGTGAACTTGATGTTGTGGTACATGTCCATGTGTTTATATGAGGATTTGACGGAAGAATTGGAATTAAACTTGAAATAGAATTTATAGAATAAGATGTTGTGCACATGGGCTGCCTTGGAAGAATCTATTTGATGGCTTTTGATTTAACTTAGCATGGCAACGTGAATATGCATTATGATTGATGTGGTGTTGTTGTATTGGATTGAGTTAAGTTGAGTGGAAGTGAATTCTGGCAGATTTTAAGAGGGTTTAATTTAAAGGCTTAAGATGGGTATGATTTCTCTTGAATGTAGAATTACAAGCTCAGGAGAATAAACTTTAAGTAGTAGGGGATCAATCAGGTATGTTAAGGCTAGTCCCTTTCTTTCAAAAGGCATGATTCCTATCTTATGATTCCATATATGTTTCCATAACCTTCTTACTTCAAAAAGTTAGAAGTTCATGATTCTTAAAAGCTTCTTATGATACTAGAGATGAGATGTTTTCTATGATGAACATGATGATGATGATTCCATTTCTAGAAATTCCAAAGCTTATGATTTTAATGCTATTATGAGATTATTGAGCTTATTTCATGATTTTCTCGATTTTATTCATTATTTTTTATCTCACCTTATGATAATTGTTCCTTCAAGGTGAGATATATCGATGATGATTGTTCCATAATATAATCGGAGGTTACCGACCTTACGTCACTCCAATAGAATTGTATCTTTTAATTGGGATCTCATGAATCCTTATTTTTATGTATAATTACACCGGGCATAGTTGGCCAGGCTGACACCACTACGGTGGGTGTAGTGGGCGGCTTATGATTACACCATGCCTAGTTGGCCGGGCAGACACCACTAGTGGGCAGGGTGACATGGTTACCCCGGACACGGGCTAATGATTGTGTTATATATATATATATATATATATATATATGAGAAATGTATTCTTTTGAAAGCTAAGCATGCATGGTTTTCGCTTTATGAGGCAATCAGATGTACAGGTTATCTTTATCTCCTGTTATGTTCTATATTTCTTATTATGTTGTTATTCATGCCTCACATACTTAGTACAGTGTTCGTACTGACTTCCTTTTCTTGTGGACGTTGCGTTCATGCCCGCAGGTAGACAAGTAGACAGACCTGATTGTTAGGAGCTTTATCAGCGGATATCGGGGAAAGGCTCCACTCCGGAGTTGTAGCTTATTGGTATATTCTTTTGTGTACATACACTGGGGCATGGCAGATTCTTGCCCGTCTTTATGATTTTCGGTATTCTATCTAGAGGCTCGTAGATGCATATGTGGGTAGTAGATGTCTTATTACAATCTTTGAGTGTATATTTGTATATAGATAGCCTCGTGGGCTTATGTGTATGTATATATATGTGTCTTGAGTTGTTGAATGATTACATAATAAGCTTTGTGTTGAGAATGGTATGATGCGGGATGAGCTAGATGATATCCCAAAAGTGATTATAAGGTGTATGTTTGCTCGGCCGGCTAGCTCGGGTGCCGTCATGGCCCTCTAGTTAGGTCGTGACAAAAGTGGTATCAGAGAAGGTTTTCCTAGAGCGTGTCTACTAGCCGTGTCCGCTAGAGTACTATTTATGGGTGTGAAGCGCGCCACATTTATAAACAGGAGGCTGCAGGGCATTTATGAATAATTGACCTTTCTTTCTCATCTTAGATCGTGTGATAGAGCCATGTTATCAGGTTTTCCTTTTTCCTAATCGTGTGTTTTGATTTCAGCGATGCCTATGAAGAGGAGAGCTATAGCAGCCCAGAAGGGCAAGATGGTGGCCGGAAGGAGGACCGAACGGGAGCCACCGGTAAAGATAGAAGAGGGTGAGTCCCACAATGAGGCTCCGTCTCGTACTTCTCCTACTCCTACCCTTAGAGGAGCATGAAGGGGTCTCACTTAGCTCCCACTCCCGGTTCCTCACGGGTGCCTCGAGCCGCAGATGACCGAGGCTATTCGATTGCGCGGCCCGGTTAGTTGCCGCCCAAGCTCGGTGGCGGGGTACGAGCCCCGGTGATAGAGCGATCAGCGCAAGAGCCTGTGATTTTATTAGCCGAAATCCTCTAGAATTTTACGGGTCAAAGATGGATGAAGACCCGCAGGGCTTTATAGATAAGATGCTGAGGACATTGAGACTAATGCATGCTTCTGATACTGAATCAGTTGAATTAGCTTCCTATAGATTGTGGGATGTAGCCGTTCTTTGGTACAATAATTGGATATCTTCGAGAGGAAAATGCGCCTCCCTCCGGTATGGCGGAGTTCGTGGATGCCCTCCTTCGACACTATTTGCCACCGAGAGTTCGTTGGCCGAGCCGCAAGCAAATTCTTGAATCTAAGGAAAGGAAATATGAGTGCTCGGGAGTATAGTCTCCGTTTCAATTAATTGGCTAGCTATGCTCCGCCCATGATGGCCGATATGGGAGATCGGTGCATCGGCTTGTGAGTGGCTTCGGGCCACATTTGATTAAAGACTGCTTGGCAGCTTCGCTCCAGGACGGGATGGATATTGCTCGTATTCAGGCCCATGCTAAGAATTTGGAGGAACAGCAGCCGCCGCAGAGGGGCGAACGTGATTCTGATAGAAGGTACGGAAGAGAGCCGATATCTTTCGGTGCTAGTAGCAGTTTAGAGGGAGTCAAAGGCAAACATTCCATTCGTACGAGTCAATCGGCCAGTGCACCTCCCAATTTTGCGGGTAAAGTGATTTGACCATCCCGTTATCCTGGACCGGGTCAGAGCTCGAGAGTTTCGGGTTCCCAGTTTGGAGGTGATTTTAGTCAGAGGAGACCACCGGTACCACGATGCAGCCAGTGCGATAAATTACATGCGGGTCAGTGTCGCCGAGGCTCAGATTCTTGTTACGCCTGTGGTCAGATCGGGCATATGATGCGTGATTGTCCATCGCTGAGCGGTAGAGTTGGGGCCCAGCCCGCAGGATCAGTAGTAGGTTCTTCATCGTCCGTACACCTTGTAGGGCAGGGTTCGCAGGCACCAGCAGGTCGCGGTAGAGGTAGGGGAGGAGCATCCAGTACAAGCGGCCCTCAGAATCGTATATATGCACTAGCTGGACGGCAGGATCTTGAGTCCTCCCCTGACGTTGTCACAGGTATATTGTCAGTATCCTCTCATGATGTGTATGCATTGATTGATCCGGGGTCTACCTTGTCATATATTACTCCTTATATTGCCAATCGTATCGGGGTGAAACCTGAGCCAATCAAACCTTTTGAGGTGTCTACACCTGTAGGGGAACCAGTGGTAGCTAAATGGGTATATAGGAATTGTGTGGTTGTAGTTTGCGACCGCCATACTAGGGTTGATTTACATGAGTTAAAAATGTTAGATTTTGACGTTATTATGGGTATGGATTGGCTGGCCTCCTGTTATGCCAATGTTGATTGTAGAACAAAGATGGTTCGTTTCCAATTTCTGGGAGAACCAGTCTTGGAATGGAAAGGTAATACAGCGTCCCCGAGAGGTAGGTTTATTTCCTATCTCAAAGCGAGGAAGATGATTGCTAAGGGCTATATTTATCACTTAGTCCGGGTTCATAACACTGAAGAAAAATCGTCAACTCTTCAATTTGTCCCAGTAGTGAATGAGTTTCCAGACATGTTTCCAGACGAGCTTCCAGGCCTTCCTCCAGAATGGGAGATTGAGTTTACCATTGATGTATTGCCATATACGAAGCCCATATCTATCCTTCCTTATCGGATCTGCAGAATTGAAGGAGTTAAAGGCGCAACTGAAAGATCTACTTGAAAAAGGCTTTATTAGGCCTAGTTCATCGCCATGGGGAGCGTCGGTGCTATTCGTAAGAAAGAAAGATGGTTCCTTGCGGATGCGTATTGATTACACGCAATTGAACAAGGTGACGATAAAGAATAAATATCCACTTTCAAGGATCGATGATTTATTCGATCAGCACAAGGTGCCAAATGGTTCTCAAAATAGATCTAAGATCGGGATACCATCAAGTGAGGGTTAAGGAAGAAGACATCCCAAAGACAGCCTTCAGAACTAGATATGGCTATTATGAGTTTCGGGTGATGTCATTTGGACTAACTAATGCCCCAGCGGTATTCATGAATTTGATGAATGACATATTCAGACCTTTTTTAGATTTATTTGTGATCGTGTCCATCGATGATATTCTAGTATATTCTCGATCAGAGACAGAGCATGCAGATCATCTACGTACTGTTCTTGGAATTCTTCGAGCTCGGGAACTATATGCCAAGTTTTCAAAATGTGAATTTTGGTTGAATTCTGTCACTTTTCTGGGACATATTATTTCAGCTGACGGTATTCGAGTAGATACCCAGAAGATTGAAGCGGTGAAGAATTGGCCGAGGCCTACAACGCCTACGGAGGTTCGTAGTTTCTTGGGGTTGGCCGGTTACTACAGGAGGTTCGTAGAAGGATTTTCTTCCATTTCGGCACCACTGACGAAGCTAACGCAAAAATCAGCAAAATTTCAGTGGACGGATGCGTGCGAGCGCAATTTTCAGGAGCTGAAAGATAGACTAACTTTGGCTCTAGTCCTAACACTTCCAGAAGGATCAGAGGGCTATGTTATCTATTGTGATGCTTCAGAAGTGGGGCTAGGTTGTGTGTTGATGCAGCATGGTGAAGTTATTGCCTATGTATCAAGACAATTGCGGAAACACGAGAAGAACTACCCAACTCATGACCTAGAGTTGGCTGCGGTTATTCATGCACTAAAGATGTGGAGGCACTATTTATATGGTGTTCATGTGGATATTTATATAGATCATAAGAGTCTCCAATATATTTTCAAACAGAAGGAATTGAATTTGCGGCAAAGGCGGTGGTTGGAGTTATTAAAAGACTATGATGTAAGTATCTTATATCATCCTAGAAAGGCGAACGTAGTAGCCGATGCTCTTAGCCGCAAATCTATGGGTAGTTTACGTGATGTTCAACCGGAGAAGAAGGAGTTAGTTCGTGAGCTTCGCGAGCTATCGACGGGCGATGGGAACAGCGTCAGAATCCAAATTAATGTGTCATCTTTAGTGGAGGAGGTAAAGAAGTGACAATATGAGGACCCCGTGTTAGTTCATTATAGAGATGCGCTTCCTCAGAAGAAGAAGTCACCATTTGATGATCCTGTAGATGGAGTTCTCCGGCACCAATGCAGATTATATGTTCCTAATGTTGCAAGACTACGATGACAGATTCTGGAAGAAGCCCATCATTCCCATTATTCTGTCCATCCAGGTTCTACAAAGATGTACCAGGATCTTAAATCTATATATTGGAGGGATGGAATAAAGAAATATATAGCGGAGTTTGTGGCCCAATGTCCTAATTGTCGACAAGTGAAAACCGAGCATCAGAAGCCTGGGGGATTGCAGCAAGCTATAGATATTCCAACTTAGAAGTGGGAAGTGATTAATATGGACTTCATTACAGGAATGCCTCGGTCTCGGGGTAAGTATGACTCTATATGAGTGATCGTGGATAGGCTTACGAAGTCAGCTCATTTCTTGCCAGTCATAACTATGTACTCAGTAGAAGATTATGCAAAGTTGTATATTAAGGAGATCGTACGACTTAATGGTCTTCCAGTATCCATTATCACCGATAGAGGAGCACAATTTACAGCTAATTTTTGGAAGTCTTTTCAAGAAGGTCTGGGAACTCAGGTAAAACTTAGCACAACATTTCATCCACAGACTAATGGGCAAGCCGAGCGCACTATTCAGACCCTTGAAGATATGTTAAGGGAATGTGTGCTAGATTTTGGAGGTAATTGGGATGATTATTTGCCGCTTATTGAGTTTGTGTACAACAATAGTTACCACTCTAGTATTCAAATGGCCTTATATGAAGCTCTATACGGGAGGAAATGTAGATCGCCAATTGGATGGGTTGAAATAGGGAAAACAAAGCTAGCGGGCCCAGACTTAATCCAGCAAGCGGTGGAGAAGATCAAGCTTATTCAAGATCAATTATTAACAGCCCAAAGTCGCCAAAAATCCTATGTAGACAATCGTCGACGAGGCTTGGAATTCCAAGTTAACGATTGGGTATTCCTGAAAGTATCACCGATGAAAGGTGTAATGAGATTTGGCAAGAAGGGAAAGCTTAGTCCCCTGTATATCGGGCCCTACAAGATTATGCGCAAGGTAGGTCAAGTAACTTATGAGTTAGATCTGCCTTCAGATTTGGAGTCAGCCCACCCAGTTTTTCATGTGTCAATGCTTCGTAAGTGCGTGGGAGATCCTTCCAGAATTGTGCCTTTCGAAGATGTCCAAGTTACTAAGAAATTGTCCTATAAAGAAGTACCCATTGCTATTCTAGATAGGCAGGTTCAGAGACTCAGAACCAAAGACATAGCCTCAGTTAAAGTCCTGTGGAAAAACAATAATAGGGAAGAAATGACTTAGGAAGCTGAGGAAGACAAGAAGTCTAGGTACCCACATTTGTTTCCACTCCCAAAAGAGCTCTAGCCAGAGACACCATTATCCTCAAGTATGTGATGCTTCTTTGAATGATTTCATGGTTGTGTGTGGCCGTTATGGGTATTGATGTTGTAGCCCTGTGAGGCATTGTATATTTTGGGTTATTGTGACAGGATGGGAGTTGTAAAATTACAGGGGAAACTGTGGCAAAATTTTCGTAGAAATCCCTAAGAGCTTAACATTCGAGGACGAATGTTCCTAAGGGGGTAGGAATGTTACACCTCAAAAAAATTTCGCGTTGTTTGCGTTGTAAGTAAACTAACGTAAGCTCGGAGAGGCCATGGAACCCTTATAAGGTTAATGAATACTCTTAACAAGTGTTAATCAAGTGTATAAAGGTTCCGAGACCAAGCAAATCGAAGAAAATAAGTTTGTCAAAAATTTGAAAAAAGTTGACAGAATTTTGTACAGAAATTTCGGGTCAACTTTGGAGGGACATATCTCCTAGTATATTAGGAGTTTTGAAGTGAAACAAAAGCCTAAATTTAAGTTCATTAACTCTAGTTTTCAACACAACAAACCTTTTGTCCATACGACATCGGAGTAGAGAGATATTCGTATTTTCGCGAGACTGCACAGTCAGCCTCGCTGGGACCCACTATGGCAGTGGGCGACCTTCTTGTATATTAAATACATTTTTAAAGGCCATTTTAAGTCATTTTCACTTGAAAATTTTTCCATAATCTTCTAAGACCTTCCCAAGTCAGATCATAAAGACCCTAAGCCAAAAAATAGGGTTTCACCCAAGTTCTATCTCAAGAGTTCCAAGAGAGCAAGAAGAAGCACTCTTAAGGTGTTGGATGCAAGTTGAAGCTTGAGTTCTTGTTGTTGTTGCTGCCGGGTTTAAAGGATTCTTAGAGGTAAATTAAGCTTAATAAAGGTAATAATATTTCTCTCCTCCAAGTATTTGAGCCTATAGAAGTCGTGACTAACTTGTACGGTTGAAAACTTGTGAAATAAAGCTCGAAAATCGTAGTTGTGATGTTGTTAGTTGCTGAACTGTTTTGAAGTTGTTCTTGTGGTATTTTATGGCTAGAAATTGATGGAATAACTTGGATACTCTATTGTTGATGTTCTTCTTATTGTTTTGGTGTTGGTTTGAATTGGAAAGAGGTAAAAGATATAGGGGAAGTCTTTGCCCGATTTTACGAAAATCATAGGTATGTTGTTCTTGTGTTGTTGGACTGTTTTGAAGTATTACGTACATGTTATTGTGGCTGGAAATAAAATTAGATAATATGAATATGGTGAACT
The DNA here is from genome assembly GCF_029784015.1 of Lycium ferocissimum. Lineage (NCBI taxonomy): Eukaryota > Viridiplantae > Streptophyta > Magnoliopsida > Solanales > Solanaceae > Lycium > Lycium ferocissimum. Next base: position 52,234,629 of record NC_081353.1, on the reverse strand, counting down.
TGATGTTGTGGTACATGTCCATGTGTTTATATGAGGATTAGATGGAAGAATTGGAAGTAAACTTGAAATAGAATTTATAGAATAAGATGTTGTGCACATGGGCTGCCTTGGAAGAATCTATCAGATGGCTTTTGATTTAACTTAGTATCGCAACGTGAATATGCATTATGATTGATGTGGTGTTGTTGTATTGGATTGAGTTGAGTTGAGTGGAAGTGAATTAGGAGATTTTAAGAGGGTTTAATTTAAAGACTTAAGATAGGCATATGACAGTAAGTCTAACAGTAGTATGATTTCTCTTGAATGTAGAATTACAAGCCCGGGAGAATAAGCGTTAAGTAGTAGGGGATCAATCAAATATGTTAAGGCTCGTCCCTCTCTTTCAAAAGGCATGATTCCTATATTATGATTCCATATATGTTTCCATAACTTTCTTACTTCCAAAAGTTAGAAGTTCATGATTCTTAAAGCTTCTTATGATGTTAAAGATGAGAATGTTTCTATGATGATTATGATGATGATGATGAATTTATGTTTAAAAGTCCAAGGCTTATGATTGTGATGCTATTATGAGATTGTTGAGTTATTTCATGAATCCCTTGATTTTTTTCATTGTTGTTGATCTCACCTTATGAATCGGTCCTTCGGGGTGAGATATAGCGATGATGAGTATTCCTTAAGATAATTGGAGGGTACCGACCTTACGTCACTCCGATAGAGTTGTAGCTTTTAATTGGGCTCTCATGCATGCTTAGTTTTATGTATGATTACACTGGGCCTAGTTGGTCGGGCAGACACTACGGTGGGCGTAGTGGGCGGCTTATAATTACACTGTGCCTAGTTGGCCGGGCAGACACCACTAGTGGGCGGCATGAGATGATTACCCCAGACGTAGGAGGCCCGGACGCGGGCTAGTGATGATATTATATTATGTATGTATGAGATATGTTTTCTTAAAAAGCTAAGCATGCATGATATTCGCCTTAAGAGGCAGTTTGATGTGCAGGTTATCCCTTTCTCTCATGTTTCCTTACATGCTTCATTACGTTATTGATCATGCCTTACATTCTCTGTACATTGCTTGTACTGACGTCCTTTCTTTTGTGGACGCTGCGTTCATGCCCGCAGGTGGACATGGAGACGGTCTAGACACCTAGGAGCTTTATCAGCAGATACACAGGAACACTCCACTACTCCGGAGTTACAGCTTATTGGTATATTCTTTTGTGTACAGAATGGGGCATGGCGGGGTCCTGTCCCATCCTTATGATTTTCAGCACTCCAGTTAGAGGCTCGTAGTCATATGTGGGTAGTAGATGTCTTATTACCTCTTTAGTGTATGTCTTGTATATCACTTTGTAGCCTCGTGGGCTTATGTGTGTGTGTGTGTATATATATATATATATATATATATATATATATATATATATATATATATATATATCACACCTAATTTTCGATAGGGCGTGATGGGCACCCGACCCTTTCTTAGGCCGAGCGAACCCGCGACTTCCGTAATACTCATAATCATACGGGCCACGCAAAACATGACATAAGCACATAATGAAAAATTTTCAGAAAACAAACATGCCTTTCATCTTTATCAAATCAAATAAAACTAGTACCGTGTAAAATCTGCCAACATGTGAAGTTCGTAACATAATGCATAATGATACATCGGCTTACATAGCCGCTTACAAAGCTGACATCTCATACACACGACTCTGTCTGCAAAGTCTCTAACATAACTCCAGATATCATAACATAAGCACTCTGATTCGGCAGCACTCCGGGAGAAAGAGGAGCTCGCCAATCATTGGAACATCTTCTACTCATCTGTATATACCTGCGCGGCATGAAACGCAGCCCCTGAAGAAAGGGGTCAGTACGGAATATGTACTGAGCATGTAAAGTATGGAATATCGTAAGCAGAATCGTACTGAAATGAGGAGAACAGAAAAGTAATACAATAACTAGAAATCATAACGCTTGCCTTTGAAACATAAATCATACGTATCAATTTCATATTCAGCTCATCATGGGACTGGGAAACAAAGTCAGAAAATCATCTCGTACATATGCATAGATATAACGTGCCCCGGTCCTCTAGTGAGGGACGCGGTAAGTAAAACCATCAGATGCATATACATATAACGTGCCCCGGCCCTTTAGTGAGGGACGCGGTAAGTAAAATCATCATATCATGTACATATAACGTGCCCCGGCCCTCTAGTGAGGGACGCGGTGAATGAAGTCATCATATGCCATCTTGGCCACCTCCCCATATCATCATATCATTACCATATCATATAACATGCCCCGGCCCTCTAGTGAGGGGCGCGGTGAATCATACTGTAGAATCGTGCAAGAATACATGCCCTGGCCCGGGACGCAGTGAAAGGGATAATAACAGCTCGCACGAGCAGAGTAGTGAGAAACCGTATACACAAATCATCATCACAGGCTCAACAAAATAATCAAACGAAATCTCATTTACAAGCTAAACAATAGTCAAGTTAAGTTCCTCCCGAAAATCACTCGAGAACATATCAAGTAGCACTTTAGAAATTGTAGGTACGTGTCAAAATCGTATGACATAGCTTATGGAGATCAAGAACATAGTCGTCATTACAGACTTAATAGAATAGTCGGAGTGAACTATTATTTCAAAACCAAGACGATAGTCAAATCAAGTTTCCGCCGAATGTCACTCGGGAACATATCAAATAGAGCTTTAGAAATCATAGTTATGTACCAAAATCATATGCATAAAATCCTCATTATCGTAAACTCAAAAGATAAGTAAGCTGATCATACTTGAAATCGGGATAATAGTCATATCATATTCTTTCAAAAGTCATCAGAAGTACATAAAGGAAAGTCGCGGGGCCCACGGATGGGTGTCGACCCGAGTCGGGACCGCCTATGGAAAACATAGTTATCATATGCCATAAAAGCTCATACGAATATATCGAGGCAATCCGAGCCTTTCTGTGAAAGTTACGGTCGTTCGTAGTTACGGAACTCTTTAAAAACAAAACTTTTATGCAACATTTGAAAATCAAATATTCCAAAGACATAAGGGCCAATATTTCATCACATCAAACATAAGAATACCAAGAAACAATTAAGAATCATAGACATGCTCGGATTGCGAGAATAGAATTTCCTCGAGGCTCGTGTCATAGCCTATTTGTAATTAAGGCATGCCAAAAGAAGGAAGGTTGCGCTTTACATACCTCGGCCGCTTCCTAAGCTACTCCAAACTTAATTCTCGGGCTGCCCACAATCTACAACATCATTATTATATACCACACATTAGCTATGGATACTTAAAGTCCTAATTCCAAACTAGCACTGAATTCTACAGAAATTTGGGCAGCATTTCCCCTGTAAATACAACAACCCCGAGAATTCAACTCGGCCAAAATCATCAACAACAACACCAACAACCATACTAACAACATCAATAATCAATTCAAACGCATTCTAGCATTAGTAACTCTTTTCTATATAATTCAACATCATTCCATTTACATTCGATTCAACTACAAACATTCAAGCCAACATTAGCGCTCACATGTTCAAATACTAATCCGAGACCATTCATTTAAGATTCAAGAACATTTCGAACAATTCGCATAATATTCAAAATAATCCAACCAAACACCATCTCACCCGAAACCATCCCAACTCAACATGAACAACAATAACATATTTCTTTCTTCTAGATTCATCAACTACACCAACAATCCACATATTAACACATTATTCTCATAAATTCAAGAAACTACATTAGAATCACATTGGCTTTTAAAACAGCCCACAACCAATCATAACTTCAACTTGCATCATGAAACCGTCATTAGCATCATAGAAACCACAACACAACAACCACAATGCCATATAAAAATTAGTTCATTACCTAACATACAAAACAGCCCATTTTCGGCCAACACCCCAACACACAAATTCCATGATTTTCATCCATTTTCCACACTCTACAACAACACCAAAACATGCTAAATACAATTAACTCACCATTCCTACACAACATCATACCACACGGCTACCATACCCACACACACGGCTCCACTTCCACACACAAAATTTCATGAATTTCATTCATTTCCACATACTACAACATGCGCAAACTATTCATAACATATAAAAAGGAAGATTGAACCTTACCTCCTTCACTTGGTTCTTCAACTTAGCTAGGGTTGTGAATTGCAACAAGGAATGGTCCGATGGCTCTAACAACTACTCCATGTTGATAAGGGCCTTTCAATTAGTTGAAATACTAGAAAGTAATAATTTTGTGATGAAGATTTTTGGACTCTAGTTTTTGCCCCACTTGGCCGAATGGCCTTCAACTTGTCTCCAAGGTTCTTGATTTTTCTAAGGTTGTGGAAAGATGAAAAATGAGTCTTGCATGGTCATCTTCCATATATATATATATATATGGCCTATATAAATTGTCCACATACCCACCCCATGGCTTGTAACAATTGGCCAAGCCATGGGTGGTACCCCACATGGGTCCCACGGCCACTTGGCCTTTTTTTGGAGTTCATGCCTAATTAATTCCCTTATTCCAATTTTTACCCTTCATACCTCATATCAACACAAAGGATGAATAATATGATCAATATGTCATCTAATTGCACATATATTAAGCTTCCATGTGGCCATGGCCCACACCACATGTGGCCGGCCACATGCCCCTCTTTTTCTCTTTTTTTTTGAACTAATTACTTTCCAAAAATAACTTTTGACCCCAAATTTCCTTAATACTCCATGCCACAAAATCATAAGCAACTCATGTCTTAAAACAAAATCGTAGTTAAAGTCTCGACTTCGTATCCCGGAATGGTCTTGTCCTTAACTTCTCATGGTTAGCTCGGATTATCCCGACGTGCAAAATACCGGATATAACAATATATATATATATATATATATATATATATATATATATATATATATATATATATATATATATATATATATATATATATATATATATAGTATGTTCTTGAGGAGCAATTGAAGATCGCTCCATAATAAGTTTTGCTTTGAGAATTGTATTTATTCAAGATGAGCTAGATGATAAAAGGAAAGGTGGTGCTCGGTAGGCTAGCTCCGGGTACCCGTCATGACCCTCTAGCTGGGTCGTGACAATTTTAGAATCAAACCATTTTATTTCCAATAAATACCATTTACTACTACTACTTTAAAAATCGAGACAGTTTAAGAGAAAAGAAAACCAACTCTTGAAACCTTTTTAGTTTACGAAAAAAAATTATTAGTCGTGTTTGGAAAATTGGTTTGTTTTGACGACTTACCTAAATTACTAAGTATTTTCCTAAGTTCTAACATACATAATGGGTTCCAATAATCACGTATATCAGTACATATACAACATATATGCATAAATGACGAAGAAAGAGAATCAGATTTCCAATTGATGGGCCTACCCTGCCCATCAGTGCGATTTTCACCCACTGGCTGGGCCTTCAAGACATATTAGCTTCCCTTTCACATTTATTTCACACGGACTCGATCAAGAGGAATGTTAGGCCTTTGGCCCAACGAATTTTGTGCAGTAGAAACCCCCCAAAACAATAGTATTTTCATGCAAGCAAAGAAGAAAGGAACGTAAATTAGAGAATACCCAAAATATTCTAAGTACAGAGATATATGACACATTGATGTGTTGAAATGAAACAATTACCACTTTTGGAAGAACATTTAGGCAGGCAGAACACATATTAATATTTATGAATTAAGGTAAAGGCCAAATTCATGATTCAAGGCTATAGGCCCAACAATACAAGGTCCACACGAAAACAGAAAAATAAAGAAAAGACACGGGGCCCAAATACACAAGTAACATAAAACAGGTCACAAGATTTATTCCTAGAGTAAGTATACATTCACTTCCATCTGATATACCACTGATATACACAACTATAGGGATGCCAAAACAGCACCAAAAGGAAAGCTTTTACTTCCTTAATCCTAATGCCACACAAGATCCAAGGGATTTCATGAATCCCAGGCATGGTAGACATTAGGGAAAGATTATGCTTAATCCCCAAGTTCTAACTTGCTTCCCTATGTTTGTGCTAAACTCAGTAATATACAAGAGAAACGATATTTGCACACATAGTTATAACAGGCCAGAATTAGTTAAAATCATAGTTAACAAACTGATAAAGTCCTAAGACCAAGTTCACAAACAAACAACTCAACTGAGTCCTAAAAAAAGAGGTAAGGAAAGAGGAAAGGGAAAGAGATGAAGACATAGACCTCAGTTGGCAGAATGGATCAACAAATAGCAAGCAGAAAATTCTCATGTGAAGACAATCAACCAAAAGAAAAACCAAGTCTGGATTTATGTTCACCAGTGTAGGTAATGTTTAGCAGTAGATTACAGAATTTCAGAGATAGAGTACTTGAACTTATGTGACTCAACAATGCTTATTCTACTTTCCTCTTTAAAAGGTCTACTCCTCTTTTAGTTAGCATTCCTAATGCAGCCAAGATTACATCAACACAACAATTCATTCTCCCCTTTTCTTTATTTACTGGAAAACAGTCATCAAGATATGTTATCATATTCTATCCCCAAGTTAGACAGGTGATTCTACTAATCAGTGATGATTCAACACTTAGGTCATGAGGAAATCATTACAAAGAACATGATCAAATAAGGTCATACATGCCATTTATTTGCTTCAATCAAACCTCAAAAAAAACAGAACTTTAATGACATAGCACATTGCACAAAGACTCACATAGTTCAAACCTTAGACCATAACTAGCAAAACCAGATTCCAGGAATTTAAGTAAGAAGACCAACATAATACTTTCAAACACCATATCTTTTTAAAAGCAATTAACATTAAAGCACTGAATCATTCAAAAGGATGAGGTGGCAGAAATGCCCCTTCTTTAGTCTACTTTAAAAGGGTTCCAATTTTAAAGAGTGATGTGGGAAATGTGCCACCGACAAGGCTGCCATAGTCCAAATCCTACACTTACCAGGTCACAAAAGGCCAACAAACAAACATGCCTCCAGTTTTGAAATAGGTAATGTATGATACGCCTCTAGACTAATCCTTTCCATAAACAGATTTTAGAAAACACAAGAAAACAAAACTTTCCTCAAGCAACTTCATCACAACCACTTATACCTTGTACCATTTTTATCAAAAAAAAAATAAAAAAATGAAGACAAATCTTAACTTGGCAAGAAATAGCTAAACCAGTTGGCCCAAAAGCAAATAGCATCAGTGTTGAATCACTCAGTAGCAGGTTGGTTCAAACAAGATCAAAATAAACCTTTTATACTTAACAGGGTAGGATCAAGCATATTGCAAGGAAGTCATCTAGCCTAGGAATAACTCTACACTCTATGTTCATTCATACACATTTTAATCCTTCTCTTTTCTTTTTAAGCTAAACATGATTCAAGAGCAGTCTAAGTGAATTAATCAAGATTAGGGCATATCTCATATAACGCAGACCTTTTTTTGTAGAGATAAGACAGCAAAATAGACAGAATACTTTAGAAAACTATCTATCACTCAAACAAATAAATCACTACATAAGGTCATACCCTATCACAGTTTAATCAATCAGCTAGCATGTTCACATAAGTCTGCCAGGTTCTCAAAGGATTTAAACATGAATTTTTATAAGACTTATTAACTAGACTAAGCATCTTTCCAGAATAACAACATTTGTTACCAGATCCCTCATATGAACCTTAATACACAAACCATTACATCAACAAAACACTAATCCCTTTTACCCTATGTGAACCTTTTATTATCAAATGAACTTCAAATCATCCCATTTAGATCACCTAAATTGTTTTCCCCTTTTGTTTAATCCTAAGCAAACAACAGAATTCATCACTAAAACCAAATGCTTAACCAGATCCCTTTTTAATTTAGGCAAATCCACATAACTTCTAAATCAGCCAGCCAAAAAACTAAATGAAACTAAACTATTTTATCTAGCAAATAATCATATTAGGCATATAACTAAAACAAGAGAACTAAAGTTGAACTAACATGACAAGAATAACCCACTTTAAAGGATAATTAAACTAACAAGTTATACTCATAAGCAAATAAATAGAAAAAGAGGTTACCTTTTGCAAGTGCATCCCCTTAGTAGAGATTCAAACTTGAGGATTTTTGCCTCTAAACCCCATTCTCAAACCACAGAACTCAACAAAAACACAAGAAAAGAAAGGAGTTGCCCCCTTTCTTCTTTAAAATTTTACTGGACTAAAAAACTTCTTTAAAAGACTTCAATAAGATTTTTGAAAGAAATCTTCAAGTATTTCGTGTCTAAACAAGTATATTTTCAGAAAATATATTTCAGTCCCCTTTTTTAACAAGCAAATAGGCCCCCTTTAAATAGAGAAACCCAGAATTTCAAAACCCCCTCTTGTTCGATGTGGGATAACTCCCCTTCGTAGGGTTTCCTCCTCACACCCACTTTGGAGGGTTAGGATTCAACACAAAAATCAACGAAGGGTCAGATTTATGCCCTCAAAAAGTCGATCTTTTAGGTTCCAAACGAACCAATAGCAAATTGAGATTCAAAATTCAAAAACGACCAAAATCAATTAAAGTTTTGCAAAATATAAACGTTCAACGTTCACAAAGCAGAGAAAAGCATGCTAACAAAGACGAGATAACGCCTTGTTTGGGTAGAGAAAGGTGGAAATCGGAGGACGCAATTAATGCCTTACCTAAAATTGACCAAACCAGGTCTGTAAGAACCTTACCCAGCCTGCAACTTTGTAGCGGAAGTGACGACATGAGAGAGAGGGTGGCCCCGCGGCGGCATAGCATTTCTCTTAAGGAAACCCTCAAAGCCCCTTTAAGGCTTTGTTTGCCTCGACTGAGAAATGGAGAAGGGGCCTTGCCCCCTTAATCGTTTGTAGTGACTTGGGCCGAGTCTGGCCCAGTTGGGCTGGACTCGGTCCAATTGAAAGAAATAGGGGTGGCTCGATATATACCCATGTGTGTATATATATACAGGTATATCATATATATGCACATATATTATACCATATATATATATATATATGTACATACTATATGTATATACGCATAATAGGCGGGTGCATTAATAAGTAGTATATTAATGCATCTATGTATAAAATAAAATAAAAATGTGAATTAAAGAGTAAGTAAAAAAAATTGATTATTAAATAATTTAATTAAAGCTAAACAACCAATAAATAAAAGCAAAACACGATTGATTTTCATAAAATTATGAATTTACAAGTATGGCCTTAATTGAATTTAAACAATGAATTTGTCATTTCAATCATGGCCCTATTTGACTAATTAATTGACTATTTCAATTGTAGCCATAATTAAGCATATAATAAGCAAACTCCAAATATTAACCATAATTAATTATGATTAATGTGAAAATTGTCCACATAAATGATTGTGCAGAAATTAAAATTTGGGGGTAGGAATGATTACTTTATTTTAATCAATCAATTTTCCTTGAATTAAAATGGGATAAATACTTGCTGATTAATTTCTGATAATTTGGACAATTAAATAATTAACTATTTTCTTATTGAAATTAGCAAAATGCATCATTAATTTGCTATAAAAATAATAATTTCTGAATGGTGTATTATAGAAACATGTTTTACCAAACAATGGTGGTAAAATGACATTTGCGTACTTTATAAAATCATTTTGATTTGATGCCCTTTTTAGGGAGAGTAAAAAAAGACATGAAAACATATGTTATCCCATTTAAAATTCAAATACTTTGATAAAATTAAAACAAATTATGGGAGTTCAAAAATTAGGTGTCAACAAGAAGTTTGTTAGCCCCTTGAATTGATTGATCGGACATGGCACGGGCGTGGCAAGTGATTTACATGATGGACCTTGGCACGACCCTATGATGATGTTGGCATCATGTTAGCAAGACTGCCCGGCATAGGCATCTGTAGGCAAGGCACGGACTGTGGCACTATGGCATGTAGCCTAGGTGCCATGGCATGGCAAGACCACGACATTGGCATGGCCATGGCAAGGCAGGGCACTATGCGGCAAAGACAAGTGAAGGGCTAGGTGAGCTAAGTTAAAGCCAAGGAAAGCTAAGACAAGGCATGGCTTGGCATAACTGGGACAAGGAAGGGCATGGCATAGCAAGGTAAGTCAGTGGGTGTGTGTTAGGCGTGCGGCAAAGGCTGGCATGCGCACAAGGCATGCCGCTCATGGAGAAAGGTGCGTAGAGCGAGCATGGTGCGAGGCCTTCATGTGAAAATGGGCTGTTGGCACCAAAACTCGGTAGAGGCACGCGCAAGTACGCGGTACACGCTTGCAGTTGGGCGGTTTCCTTGATTTTTAGCTGAAATGGCCATGCTGGCCGGGCGGTTTCCCTTGTAATATGACTTATATGTATATCTTATGTAGATGGGGATTTCAATTGTTAGGGAGAGTTTATATGCATGTGACAAGGCTGCTGTGGCACCATATAAGGGCATAGACAGCCTTGTCACTAGGCAGATTATGCTATCCTTGGTTTAACGTTTTTGTAGGCTTGAAAAGTGTTTTATTACATGAGTATATATCAAGTTGGGATGTGATTCTTGTAAAGTGTGCCTCGTGTTTTGTTTCGTTGCCTAAAATATTCTAAGTGTCAAATGAGTGTGAGAGAAAAGAGAGAAGGCTGAGTCATTGTTAGTGACTGTCGTGCAGAGTCAGTGATGAAAAAATTGACCCTACAATAACTACCCTCTTCCTACCGGCTTTGCAAGGAAATATAGAGTACGATGACTCATTGCTCATATACATAATAATCACATTTGTATGACATGTGCATTAAACACTAAATTTTTTATAAATATTAAATTACGAACTCATAATTTCAAAAGTATATGAGTTGGGGAAGTGTGGTGACAGGGCCCTCTGCTAGTTTTGCTATTAAGAATCTTGACCCAAAGTTTTAATTATCAGGTGGCAATATCCAGTTAGGAATAGTGCTAATTAACTGGAAGAAAGTTATCTAAGCATCAAAACAAGCCTCCAAGTTTTTAAAAATACATTTTCTTCCAACGATGAAAAAAACAAAAAATAATAACTATTCCAAGCTTCCAAACTAGCCCCCAAGTTTTTTTAAAAAAAGCATTTTTTTTCAAATATAGTTATTAATAATTTCCCAAAATAGAAAACAACCCAGCTGCCCCAACTACTACTTCTTCTTCACGACTGCTGCCATTAATTCTCTTCCCCTAACTCGTACCAGATTGTAAAATGAATCAAATTCAGCCATATCCACTTCGTCTTGCTCGTATTCGTCATCCTAGGTTCCCTCAATTCATCCCCTTCATCATGCTCAGATACTTCCATTTTTGTTCCGGTAATTTTCATTCAAATCTTCGAAATTGGTCACCAAGTTGCGAGTTCCATAGCTTGTGCATTAATTGTAATAGCTATAGTCGTCTATACTTGCATCCGGTAAGTTGTAAAATCCGTTGTTGCAATACATTTGTGAGGATTTTTTTTTTGTGATTCTGCAGATCTCTACAAATTCCTTTTAATAAATAATTAATTTTTCTCAATTATTCCGTGTTAGTCGGCCCTAGTGTACAAGATTTATTTGATTGAAGTTATTATAGACGAGTTCTTATTTTATTAAGTTTAGTTGTTATAGAGGATGGTATAGTGGTAGGCGGAGAGTATTTTAGTGAATGAGTGGAGACTTCAGATTGCTGGATTTGGCATTCGAGAGCAAAGGTGACAGTACCAATTGAAATCCAAAGGTCATGTACATATAAACGGTTGGTTTAAAGGTGGATAGACAGTTGATTGAAATTCAGCTCAGCCAAATTTTTATCGACGACACGGGTTTTTTCCGTGGACAAACATCAATGATCACGAAGGTGTTTGTACATGCATTTATGTGAGCTTTCATGAAAATAAATCATCGATCGCGAAAAAGGTGTCGAAGTCATACTATGGATACCTAGGAAGCATCTGTATCCAAGAAGAGGAGATATAAATGTTCAATGCATAAAAATTAAGGCCACAAGAAGACTACTTGTCCAAAATCTTTGTCACATAATGAAGACTGATTGCTTTCCTTCAAGTTGTTATACTAATCTTCTATGTTGTGTTCTGTTTTTTTTTTTTAAAATTTGAACTTCTTCAAGTTGTTGTGTTGTTGTTGTGAACTTCTATGATATTGACAAGATATGGAATTAACTGAACTTTTTTGTGTTCCTATTAAGTTACATATTTAGAATCGATGATAGGCGAATTGATCCACTAGACCGCGTCTGCGTTTATTAGAATTGAAGATATTAGATATTTAGAGTTCAAATTGAACCAATTGATCTCCTGTACGTTATAATAGACGAATTGTAAAGTCTAATTTAGGACTGAACATGGCAAAATAAATTTATACCAAAAACTAAAAGTAATAGAAAATGGAAATAGACAATATTATTATGTGGTTGATATGAATAAATATTACATCACGGGAAGTACTAACTAACTTATATAATAAAAAAAACGTTAGACATTATGAGGGGGAGAATTTGGAGGGCTGTTGAAGTCTGTATTATGAGGGGGAGAATTCGGAGGCTGTTGAATTCTTTAAGAGCTTGTCCTCTTTCCGCGAAAAGTATAGTGAGTATCCTCTCTATTCTTCTAATGGCCTTGTTGAGTTTTGCAAAGCGTCCTCATAACCTCAAAATTCAGTGTTGCATCAATTGATATCATGTCTCACATCTCTTATGCCAGTTTCAAGACCTCAAAAATTTCATAACAGGAGGCTTATTGTTCACTCTATATAACCCTGAGGAGGTGCTAGAGCTATTCCATGTGGCAACCGTTTGGTAGGCCATGTGATAGGCCATTTGGTAGGTCATTTGGCAGGCCACTCGCTAGATCCAAAGTTAATTTGTTATTAGTGAAAATGAATTGGGTAATGAAAGTATATTGACAAATGAATGTCATTGGATTCGTGCGACGTGTACTTACCCGAAAGGCGAAAAGGCACCTTTACGTGAAGCAACACCTAATTAGGAGAGGTTTCAAACGTGTGTCTTCTAATAGATTCTAATAAAAGTCTGATACATTATAAGGATCATTGCTAATCTTATAAACTATCAGGGCCATTCTAATTTTCCGCAAACGTGTCTTCTAATAGACTATATTGATATTCTAATAACCTATCCCTTATAATGATATCGTAATTAACTATCAGGATCATTATAATTTTCTCTGAAAAGGCACCTTTACGTGAAGCAGCACCTTATCAGGAGAGGTTTGAAACGTGTATCTTCTAATATACTCTAATGACATTCTAATAACCTATCCCTTATAATGATATTGTAATTAACTGTCCGGACCATTACAATTTTCCCCGAAAAGGCACCTTTACGTGAAGTTACACCTTATCTGGAGAGGTTTCAAATGTGTGTCTTCTAATAGATTCTAATGATGTCCTAATACACTATAAGGGCCACTGTCATTCTAATAAACTATCAGGACCATTTTAATTTATCCCCAAAAAAAATTCAATTATGT
>NC_081353.1:52153954-52220934 GCF_029784015.1 Lycium ferocissimum | reverse complement strand
TCGTGCCAATGGTTATGACTTCGTTCGCCGGTACCGGGCCGGTTTTGAATCGTGCGCGTTGTGACAAATTCGGCGGTATGATGTGTTACGATTTCGAAACCTACTCGCCGTAGGGCGATTTACCGTTTATGGTGTTATGATGTGATATGGCATACGATTTGTTACGATGATTTGATGTGTGTGATATTATGATGTGTTCGGAGATGTACGGAGATTTGAAAACTACGGAGTATGATGTGTTGTGGCGAGCGAGCGTCGGGGGGTGACCCGTTCACGAGCCTTATGCATGACTTTTTATTTGCATTACGCACATTTTGCATTAACGTAGGTTTGATCTGTATACTTCTATGTCTGTTTTGTATCTTCGACTCCGGCCATGAATTGGATTCTTGTATCTCTTGCTTTACATACTCGGTACTTCTTCCGTGCTGACCCCGCTTTCTACGGGGGTGCGTTTCATCTTGCGCGGTACGGGCGTTCGGTTGGGTGATTCCCGGTTTAGGCTACCTATTCGCTACTTTGGAGTGCTCCCCTCGATCGGAGCCCACGCTTGGTATATATGCTACTGCTGGATATTGTATGTTTGCTCTTGTTTGGGTGCGGCGGGGCCATGTCCGTCGTATGTTCGTATGTACGTTCTATTTGTAGAGCTGTAGTCATATTTGTGGGTCGTGGGTCCCATTCCTGGTTGTGTGTGGTTTCGGTTTGTACGTATATGATTTCGATTTGCGTCCTTAAGCGGCCCGTATGCTACTATGGCCGATATGGCCCATCTCATTTGCATGAGTGTGTACGGGCGATGTACGTTCCGCCAACTTTGATTCCGATGTGATGTTTGACACGGGCGGCCGCTTAGGGCGGCATTTGTATGATGTCGATTTTCGATTATCGGTCCCCGAATAATGTACGGTTAAATCTAGATCGTGTGGTATTTTGATGATTTGATTTGTAAGTCTGTTCGGGTGCCTGAGTAGGGCACCAGTCACGGCCCACGGAGCTGGGTCGTGACAATGTCTTAGGTGTAGTAGGCTTGAATGTGGGTCTCGGGGATCACTCTAATCCTAGAAATCCAAGATTGAAGTCAGTCACTATTCATTCAGTAGAATTGAAGCAAATGTTCACGAAAAGTTGGAAGATGTGCCTAAACATCTAGAACTCGCACAAGTAGGACCCGACCACCCTAAAACTCTCGTAAGTAATGTCATGAAATGTATTATGCGTAAATCGTGTACGCCACCTCATTTGATCAGAGGTGGGCCCACTATTCCCGAATTCCCTCCTATTGTTCCATTAGGCTTATTTCCATACTATAGTCAATGAAAGTTCTTGGTTATCATCATTACCAACAATAGGCTTGTTTTAACTAAATTCTTGACCCCATGCATGATTTTCCTTACTAAAAGTTTACAAGTGTTTTCCAAAATATTCATGTTTCTTCAAAAACCAAGTTTTACAATATTGAAAGTCTTAATGACTAGAACGACGACTATGGCTCTATGATGATAAGGATGATGCCAGATATAAGAAGATGTCTATGATGAATGTGTCAAGGATATGTTCTTACCACGAATACGACGATATGGAATGCTAAGCTATTTCTTGAGTTTTCGGCTCTACATATGAATGATGACTATTTTTAAAGATCCCAAAGTATATGAGATGCTGCCTTATGGTCCTATCCTACGATTTCTCATGAAGTTACTCTCCATTGATAGTCTCGCCTTAAAATACTCGTTCCTTCAAGGCGAGACAAAGCGATCCCGGTCAATCCATAATATAATCGGAGGTCACCGACCTTACGTCACTCCGATAGACACATGACTTTCCTTGGGCTCCCATGCATGCTGTTTATATGATACCTGATATTGATGAATGTATATGTATGTGGGGAATGGGGAGGGCAACTGTTTCCACCTGATTCAGCTGGATTCCATCCCGGACGCGGGATATGGGAGAGCCGTACGCGGCGTCTGTTTATGTGATATATATATATATATATATATATATATATATATATATATATATATATAATGTGATATATTTGGGACACTGTTGGGGAGGGGGGTGGGTGAGCCGATGAATTCGGCGTCTGTAAATGCGAGTAAAAAGTACCGTTTTTCGAAAGGTATCTGTATTCTATGTACAAAAATAAGAAACACCGTATTCAGAAAAAGAAAAAGAAAAAGCTAGGCATGCATGGCCTCCGCCCTGAGTGGCACCCACATGTACAGGTTACTCCTTTATTCTATGATACTGTCTATGTTTCCATACAGTTATTACTGCACGCACGAATTACGGTTTCATACGTGATATGTTCCATATGTACAGATCTGACTTCCCATGATATGCTCTACAACTCTTACTATGTTGTTCTTGTTCATGTCTTACATACTCGGTACATTGCTCGTCGACCCCTCTTCTTCGAAGGGGTTGCGTTCATGCCACGCGGTACACCCGGACGGACGAAACCGGGATAGAAGATGTTCCGGCGAAGTTGGCAAACTCCATTCGTTCTGGGGTGTCGCCGAGTTAGCGTGCTATGCCATGATGTCTTGTTTGAAGTTAGAGACTTTGCAGACAGAGTCGTGGGTTTCGGGAGTCAGTTGTACCATGATACAAGTTTTGTACAGTCACATATTTTATTTGATTCTAAAGCAACAAAGGAATAGTTCAGCAGTCTTGTTATGTATACTTGACGTAGAGATTTTAAAAAAAAATTAGTACGTAGAAAGAGGCAGTGGGTTCGCTCGGCTCCGGTTACGGGGTCGGGTGCCCATCACACCCTAGTGAGATCGGGGTGTGACAAATCATCCACAACTAGCATAATAAGGCACTTATATATAAAAAGGCAAGACGTCGTCCTAAAACTGTCGCATATATATACATATAACAGCAACCTGTCTCCCGAGGAGCTACAACTTCCAACAGAAAACATCGTACATAAGCCGGCAAGGCTATCATAACATGTGGGAATGCCTTAACCATATATATACGCAAGCCGACAAGGCTGCCACTACATACAGGAACGTCCCGAAACATAAGTCACACATACAAAACTGTACAACAACTATATACAGACCCACACATATGTCTACAGACCTCTAAGGGTATCAACAGTAACATATGACGGGACAGGGCCCTGTCGTACCCCTGAGTAAACAAATACATATATCAGCAGATCTGTGCCAAAAGTCTAGGTTCTGAAATAACGGAGCACTCCAAGATAGCAGAATAGGTATCCTAAGCTGGCGGATCACCAAAACAAGCATCTGTACCTGCGGGCATGAAACGCAGCCCCCCGAAGAAAGGGGTCGGTGACGAAATATGTACCGAGTATATAAAGCATGAAATACATTAAGGAACATCATAAGCGAAGCAGAGGTTTCGGGGAGACAAGTATGATAATCAAGAAATCAACCGTACCCGTGCCTTGTAAAGCAAGTTATGCATATCATTATCATATACCGTGCCGGCCCATCATGGGACTCGATGACATAATTAGATAATCATCACGTACATATGCATATATAACGTGTCCCGGCCTACTAGTGAGGGACTCGGCAAATAAAATCATCATATACAAATACATATAACGTGTCCCGACCCTCTAGTGAGGGACTCGGTGAATAAGTCATCACATGCCATCCTGGCCGCCATCCCCGTATCATCATATCATCATGTCATCATATCATCATATACATATACATATAACGTATCCCGGCCCTCTAGTGAGGGACTCGGTGAATAATGCAGTGGATCTGTGCACGAAAACATGTCCTGGCCCGGGACTCAGTGAAAGATGTAACAATATGCACGAGCAGAGTGGTAAGTAACCATATGCACCCAAATCATCTTTTGAGACTCAATAGATAAGTAGACTAATTAATTCTCGAGTGTCAGGATGATAGCCATATTAAGTTCTCTCTAAATGTCATTACGAACTATATTAAAATAAGGCCTCGGGGATAATAGACATGTATTAAGTTAATCCAAGTCAGTTTATAAGAGTTATGGACATTATTCATTATAGAATCCTTTAAGAATAGGAACCTTTATACATCATTTACGTTCCAATCATACAAAAGACTCGAGGACAATAGCTCGACTATATTAAGAATTCTAATATCAAGAAGTGAATAAGAATCATAAACATGCTTGGAACTTATGAACAGAGTCACCCCAAAGCTCATATCGTATCTTACTTACATCTAAGACATGCCAAAAGAAAGAAGGGATAGGCTTTACATACCTTTAGTGTTTATACGCAACACAACCCGTATACGCTGCCCAATAGTACTTTAACCTATATTAAGATGTCAAGAACTACGATTAGGCTACGAGGGAATTCGAAATGCATTCTAACGTTAGTAACTCCTTTCTAAATAATTTTGACGACATTTCCTTTACATTCAAATCAACCACATACAATCAAGCCAACACCAATGATCATGCGTTTAAGTGCTCACCCGAGACCATTCAAACAAGACTCGAGAACACTTCGGACAACCCGCACAATATTCAAAACAGCCCAACCAACATACAATGCAACCCACAATCTTCCCAACTCAACAAGAACAAGAACAACACATTCTTTTCTTCCAATTTCACAAATCATACCAACAACCACACGTTTAGCAACATCATTTATATAGATGCAAGAAACTATATTAACATCATATTAGCTTCTACAACAGCCCACAAATAATTACAACTCCAACTTGAATCATTAAACCTTCATTTTCACCATACAATCCATAACAACAACAATCAAAATACCAAGTAAAATCAATTCACCATTTCATGCACAAACAGCCCCTATACGGCCTTAACACCAACATACATAATTCCATGATTTTCATTCATTTGTACAAGCTACAACACGTTCAAACCATCCTCAATACATGTAAAAGAAGATTAAACCTTACCTTTTACACTTGACTTCTCAACTTGGCTAGAATTTGTGCCTTGAATTTAATACTTGTTCTTGTTATCTAGGATCAATTCCATGTTATTATACACCTTCTAAGGAGTTGAATTGCTTGAAGAAAAATCAAATTTGATCCAAATCACCAAGCTTCACTCTCGGCCAGCCATGGCCGAGAGTCTCTCTCTCTATCTCTTAGTTTTCTTTTGTTTGTGAAAATGATAATTGATTCATTAGTCATCAATTTCCCTTTATATATGCCACACATGATGGTGACACATGTCCAACCTTGACATGTGTCCCATTATCCTTGAAGAGCCAATCACATTCGGCCATATGTTGTGGGGCCCACTTTGTGGTCTAATTAATCATAATTAATCACTAATCCCCACTTAACAATTTAATCATGGTTAATTAATCCCTAATATTCACTAATATTTCCATACCAAGTAAAATTTATAAGCAACTTGTGCATTGAAACAAAATCGAAAGTTAAAAGTCTCTACTCCATATCCCAAAATAATCTTGCCCTTAATTCGTCGCGATTAGCTTTACAATGTTCCAATGTTTAAAAATATGGGATATAACATCCTTTCCCCATTAAAACATTCGTCCTCGAATGTTATACTAGTCTTATAGGGTCTTATAAGCACTTCGAGGGAGTCTCTTTTATAGCTATCTCGTATAGTTCATTTATTAATCAACATAACCAATTTAGGAGTTTAGATTACCTGTAGGCATAGGAAATAAGTAAGAATAATTCCTCTTCATCTCCTCTTCAGCTTCCCAAGTCATCTTCTCCCTGTTATTATTCCGCCACAGTACCTTAACGGAAGCCACGTTTTTAGTACGCAACCTTCTCACCTGACGATCCAGTATGGCTACCGGATTCTCCTCATACGATAGCTCTTCCGTCACCTGGACATCATCCACAGGGAACACCCTAGAAGGGTCATCAATGCATTTGCGAAGCATAGACACATGAAACACTGGGTGTACTGCTTCCAGATCAGACGGTAGGTCTAATTCATAGGCAACCTTGCCTACCTTACGGACAATCTGATAAGGCCCAATATACCTCGGGCTAAGTTTCCCCTTCTTGCCGAATCTCATTACTCTCTTCATGGGTGACACCTTCAAGAATACCCAATTGCCAATCTGGAACTCTACGTGTCAACGTCGATTATCTGCATACGACTTCCGTCGACTCTGGGCTGCTAATAACCTTTCCCGAATAAGTTTTATCTTACCAATGACTTGCTGAATCATATCTGGGCCGATTAGCTTAGTCTCCCCAACATCAAACCAGCCAATAGGTGATCTGCACTTTCTGCCATACAGAGCCTCATACGGTGCCATCTGGATGCTAGAATGGTAGCTATTATTATAGGCAAACTCAATAAGTAGCAGATGATCATCCCAGCTGCCTCTGAAGTCAATGACACATGCCCGCAACCTATCTCCTAGCGTCTAAATAGTACGCTCGGCACCGTCCGTCGATGCGAGGGTGAAATGTTGTACTAAGACTCACCTGTGTCCCCAATCCTTCCTGGAATGATCTCTAGAAGTTAGCTGTAAACTGAGCACCTCTGTCAGATATGATAGATGTGGGAACTCCGTGAAGTCTTACTATCTCCTTAATATATAATTTTTGCATAATCCTCAGCTGAATAGGTAGTTCTGACTGGAAGAAAATGGGCTGATTTTGTCAGTCTATCTACAATAACCCATATAGAGTCATACTTCCGTGGAGTGCGAGGTAAGCTTGTAATGAGGTCCATATTCTGGGATCTTTAGCCTCATACATTACTTCTTGACTTCTCTAAAAGACTCTAACTATCACTCTGCTTTTTAGCTCTTAATCTCTATCCTTAGAGTTAGTTATCAAGTAACGATGAAGTTCCCTCATATAATAACTTTACATAGCCGCTCTGTGCTTTAACTATCATCAGCTGGTATAATTCTGACACATTTTTGATTTGACATATAAGTTCACTGTCATCAGTAACCAGCTTGTTCTGATCGTCTCACTTAAACCATTCTATAATTCCCTTAACCCAACTTGTAACACTCTAGGCACATTATCTCGTGTCATTTCTTTATCTTTAATTCAAACTCTTCTATCGCCCTTTGCTCAGATTTTTGCTCTTAACTTTCCTGTCACACATTATGTTGCAATCATTACAAGAATATGCGAAGGTGCTCAAATTAGCCCAAGAAATACCTTAGCGTTGTTTCATTAATCTTTATGCTTTACCTTGCCTTCTCTTCTATTATCTTACAATCGGTATCGGGATGAACCTTCGACTCAACCATGGCCATGTCCTATTTTCCCTCCGTATTAATTCTATCTCGGCAACTTAACTTAAACCATGTTTACATCTTTTCTTAATGTATCCAAAATATCACAACCACATTGTTATTCTTTTGAATCCTTACTCTATTATCAAGTACTCACTTGGTCTCATTCTTAGCATACAAATATTCGTAGTTTGCATAACTATTCTTGTATAGCTTGCATAAAATATACCCAATTTCAGTCATAGTCTTTCCTTCTCCTGGTTCATTATGCTTTACATATCTCATCCGTACTAAAACTCGTTCGTAGCCTATCTTCATACTCCTTTCCCTTTCTTTGTTCCCCCTTTGATCCTCTATTTCCTACTATAGGAGATTTTCTATTCCTTCTCCTTTGTTACTTATAAGTCGCAATATCATTAGAGAATAACTCTATTACCAACATCTCAGCCGCGAATCCTGTATAGCGTTGTTATCCTTTATAATATCCCTTAAGTTACTCGTTACCATTCTCTTGTCGTACTCTTTCTTCTTATAAGCACTCACTTTTTAATGGCATATCATTCAAGGCCCTTACAAATGATTTTTAACACTATCTCAAATACCATTCTGGCTTCTATCCATTTATCGCTAACTTTCAGATCTCACTAACTTGTTTCAGTAAGAGATCTCTATTGGAATTTAAGCATCTATATCAAATATATTTCAGCGTCAATTGTTCCTATCTTATACTTGCATTTTTCTTACCCGCTTCCCCCTTTAAGGGTGTACTTATACCATCTTCCGTTCATATTCTGCTCTATTTCCCTATTTCCAATCTCAAATTCCTCCGATCCCTTTTTCCAATCCACTTGGTACTTTACCATATCCATTTCTTTCCCTTATAATCTATAACTTTGATTATCCACGTACGAAACCTTAACAAAAATTACGAAGCGATGAGAACCTCTCTGTATATAGTACAAACTCTCATCTGATAATCTGTACTCGAGTAATACGACCAGCGTAGCAACTCATCCAAGGCCACATTCCACTTACTCCAATCAATAATTAACTAATCTCAATTATGTAAAGACCTATATCCTGATGGTAAGTGTCCAAAGTCCTCTTGTAACATTATCTTTATCCTAACCTATATTATCTGTTTCCTTTAATAGATCTATAATACACCATTTGTTCCTCAAGCCTACCATCTTTGTCCTTTAAGGATTCCACTATTTTCGAGGCGAAGTCGTGTACACGCAGTACTCCTTTATGCCTTATGCCCTTTTACCCCTTGGTGTGTGCTCAATACTGACTTCTAACTTACTCAAAATCATATCAAGTTCGTCTTAATAATGGTCTTATCTTATCACCATGTCATCGTACTACACCTTTAAGTTCATAACTATACATTCCCCTTTCGTTCCATACTCGTACTCAATTAATTACGTCTATCTTGGGTGTTTCCGTTAGAATTCCCTCATCATTTCTCCCGTTTATGTCTATCTTTTATCCTGCACGCGAGGAATCTTATGCTACCTCCGTATCATTCGGAATACATTACTTCCGCATAATCCTTTCTCATTTTCGAAACGTATTCTGTTCACCCATGTTTATTCGTATCATACCAGTCATTTCTAGCATTCATTCTACCTCGTTACTCATCTTTCTATAACTTGGTCTTTCACAGTCCCGTCACTTATAGTACTCGTGTCCTCGGCTACACATGTCATGATCTATTACTACACTGTTATCTCGCTTTCTTCTTATTTCCTTCTTTCAATTAACTCCTTCTTTTCTGGTGCTCGCTATCATTTCCGTTATCATATAACCTTCATTCTAAACTTTCCCTACAGAACTTGATGAGTCTTTTTTTATTCGTTCTATAGCTCGCTTTTCCGTTCACCCTTGCCTTCATATTCTAGTCACATGGATCACGCCATATCCTTGGCCACTTTCTCACTAGGCTTTACTTATTTTCGTAACAGTCCTCATTATATTCCCATTTTATATCCTGTTCGTATTCAATCCTATGGTGTAACACTTCTTAACCCTTTACCCTTTCTGGTCAACCTTATCCTTAATATCTCACAAGCTGTCTTATCAATACATTCATATCCGTCACAATCCTTTTCCTCTTTACTCTTGTCTTAGCCATACTATTACTTTTTTTAACTATAAAATCGTCATAATTTATCTCTGCTTATCAATTCAGTCGGTGCCTTAGTGTAGCACTCTATCACGGTTTGCCAGCCTTTTCTAAATCATCTCTTAGTATCATAAATCCTTTCCAAATTCTTCTTTTTACCATATCGACATCGACCTCCTAACTGCTATTACTATCAATCCAAAGAGTGAACTTATTCTTCAAGGTCAGCCGTACTCACAGCTCAGTCAAATCCTATCATTACTATTGGCACGACCTTTCAAGACATATTACAAACCTATATCTCATTCTCTTTTTATTCCTAAGAAAATTTTAGCAGAGTTTCCTCTATATTTCTTACTGTCACACCCTAATTTCCGATAGGGCGTGATGGGCACCCAACCCTTACTTAGGGCCGAGCGAACCCGCTGACTCTCGTTATACTCATAATCATGCTGGGCCCTTAAATCATGATAGAATGCACAAGGAAAGCTTTTCGACGAATAATATGCTTTTCATCTTTCTCAAGTCAAATAAAATCTGTAACATATGAAGCTTGCAACACAATGCATAATAATACATCGGCTTACATAGCCGCTTACAAAGCGACATCTTATATACACGACAACGTCCGCAAAGTCTCTAACATAACTCCGGATACCATAACAAAAGCACTCGACTCGGCGGCGCTCAGGAAATGGAGCTCGCCAATCCAAATTTAACGTCTTCTACTCATCCGTATATACTTGCGTGGCATGAAACGCAGCCCCGAAGAAAGGGGTCGATACGGAATATGTACTGAGCATGTAAAGCATGAAATACAGTAAACCGGATCATACTGAATAAGGAGTACAGAAAATCATAAGGCTTGACTCTGAAACATAAACAAATAATCATCGTGTACATATGCATGCATAGCGTGTCCCGACCCTCTAGTGAGGGACTCGGTGAGTAAAATCATCATATACATGTACATATAGCGTGTCCCGACCCTCTAGTGAGGGACTCGGTAAATAAAATCATCATATCATCATGTCATCATGTCGTCATATACATATATATACCGTACCCGGCCCTCTAGTGAGGGACTCGGTGAATAGAATCATCATATGCCATCCTGGCCACCATCCCCATATCATCACATCATCATATCATCATATATATATACCGTACCCGGCCCTCTAGTGAGGGACTCGGTGAACAATGCAGTGGAATGTGCACGAATACGTACCCGGCCCGGGACTCGGTGAAAGACATATTGAGCTTTGCACGAGCAGAGTAGTGAGAAACCATATGCACATAAATCATCATTACAGACTCAAGGGATAAGTAAGTAGTCGACGCTCGAGAGTTAAAACGATAATCATATCGAGTTCTTTCAAAAGAGTCGTTAGGACTGTACATAAGAAAATCTCGGGGACCACGGATATGCATCAAACCAATCCGGGCCCGCCCATGAAATTTAAAGTCATCATACGTTATAGCATCATTTGCGAACATATCAAAACAATCCGGTTCTGTCTATGAAAGTTACGGACATTTTTAGACATAGGATCTTTTTGGAGCAAAACTCTTTATACCACATTTGAATTTAATCATACAAAGACATAAAACCATAGTTCCACCTCATTAAGAATACTGACACTAAGAGGTGGACAAGAATCGTAAACATGCTCGGATCATAAGAGTAGAGTTACCCCGAGGATCGTATCATAGCTTACTTACACTAAGACATGCCAAAAGAAAGAAAGGGTAAGCTTCACATACCTCGTCCGCTTCCTAAGCTAATCCAAACTCAAGTCTCGGGCTCCCAAGATCTACAATACGTCAATGAATACCAAACATTAGCTATAGGCACTTAGGAATTCAATCTAAGTTAGCATTCGTCTACGAAATTTGGGCGACATTTCCCCCGTTTATATGCCTAGCCCGAATTCTCAATTCGGTAACCAACAACACCAACAACAATACCAATAGTATTAACATCATTTCCAATACCGACGTATGCCATAAAACAGCCCGCACACTGTTTTCTAAATTTCTCAACCAACCAAATTTGCGATATAACTATTTAATAATTTTCTTTCCTCAAAGGAGTCGAAATTCATATGAACAACATCAATAACAACAGCCTTCACATTTTACAAGGTAATTACATTTATTTTCATCCAAAATTCTCTTCAAATCTCCTTCCATAATTCACAACACCAACAAACGAATTTATCAGACTATTCCCTCCATGCTAATCCGTTAAAATTCTAAATAAACTCGTTAACAATGAAAAGGAACCGTATTCATACCTTAAGCATGTAGCCCCCACGTTATCACTCTTCTCCTTGGTTGATTTTTAGCTCAAATGGAAGACAACGCAGTGTACAACACTTTTCTCTTCATGGGCTTCAGAATTCGGGGCTCAGATTTTAGTCAAAATTGGTTTTTCTTCTCTCCAAGGATCTTCTCTCTCTCTTTCCAGAATTTTCTGGTGTTCTTGGTCTGAAAAATGAGAGGAAAGGGCTGAAATTTCACTTAAATAGGCATGGGTCATGGGCCTAACCCGATTGGGCCGGTTTGGGCCTAGCCCACTGAGCTTTCCGCCTTAAAACGTCCATATCTCCTTATCCCGACGTCACCTGTGGGCCTACGACCTATGGTTGGAAAGCTAATTCAATTATATACAACTTCTATCTTTGGTATTTTTCCTAATTCCAAACTTATAATACCGTTTCTGCCTCTCGAAGTCAGATCACCCAAAAACGTTACTTAAAAATATTTGCTTGGAGGACTTCCACTTTGATTTGGCTCAAGTGTCCTTCTTGAGTTATGTTTAACTTCACATATGTGATTCATATAAATTGTCGCATGTCCCAAAAAAATCTCAATGTGTGGGCCCTTTCGGCTTGCGAATAATCCGACGTACAAAAATACGAAATATAATACATCGAACGTGAGTTTAAATTATGAAGCAACAACGTGATTGTCAATTTTTAAGCACGTTAA
This sequence comes from Lycium ferocissimum, assembly GCF_029784015.1. Classification (NCBI taxonomy): domain Eukaryota; kingdom Viridiplantae; phylum Streptophyta; class Magnoliopsida; order Solanales; family Solanaceae; genus Lycium; species Lycium ferocissimum. The sequence goes on along the minus strand of NC_081353.1, from coordinate 52,208,587 downwards.
TAAGGACCTTCCAATTGTCCATAACTCGTCGCAACCAACTTAAAAATATTCCAACGTACAAAATACGGGATATAACATCCTTCCCCCCTTTAGAACATTCGTCCTCGAATGTTCAACTAGTCTCATAGGGTCTTATAAGGATCTCGGAGGTGTTTCCTTTATTACCCTAGCATGTACTCTCATCTACCAATCATATTTCTTTTTCATCTCCTTTTACCTTACGAATAATATAATAAGGTCCAATACATCCTTAAACTTCTTCTTCTTGTCGGATCTCATTACATCTTTCATGGGTGGCATCTTCAAACATACCCACTCGCCAATCCGGAATTCTAAGTGTCGACGTCGATTGTCGTCATATGCTTTGTCGTCTGCGGGTCTAATAGCCGTTCCTACTTTACTTATCGTCGCTGATATAAATGCGAAAGAATCGACGCATAAATTCACTCTCTTAGCGATCAGCTAGTTTTGACCATCTTGTCTAAATCATCTTACAACCCCCTTTACTCAATTTGTAACATTCTAGGCACATTATCCCGTGTCATCTCTTTATCTTTAATTCAAACCTTTCCATCGTCTCTTCACTCAGATCTTGCTCTCAACTTTCCTGTCACATATGTTGTTGCAATCTTTACGCGAATATACAAAGGCGCTCAAATTAGCCCAAGAAATACCCTAGCGTGGCTTCACTGATTCTTAGGTTTCGCTTTGTCTTCGCCCCTCTTATCTTACCACCGGTGTCATGGTAGATCTTTGGTCCACCCATAGCCATGTCCTGTTTGTCCTCAGCACTAATTCTATTTTTAGTAATTGGCTTAAACTATCGTTACATTTTTTTACGTAATGTACCCAAAATATCACTAACGCGTTGTCGTTGCTAAGTCCTTACTCTTCTTATCAAGTACTTACTTAGTCTCATTCTTATCATACCAATACTTGCAGGTGGCATCACTATTCTTGTATAACTTGTATAAGGTATGTTCAATCTTAGTCACGGCCTTTCCTTCTCTTGGTTCATGCTACTTCACATCTCCCTCCCCGTACTTACATTCGCTGGTAGCCTATCTTGTCATACTCCTTTCCCTTCCTTTCCTCACTTCCTACTATAGGGGGTTCTCTATCGTTAGCGAACAACTCTATTGCCCACATCTTAGCTTCTAATCCCGCATAGCAGTGTTATCTTTCACAATGTCTCGGCAAGTTACTCATTATCTTCTCTTGTCGTATTCTCCCCTTTTTAAACGTCCACTTTCCCATATCATATCATTCAAGATCTCTACAATTAATCCCCAACACTATCTCAAGTACCATCTTAGCTTCAACCCCTCTTTCTGGCTTTTGGATCTTACTAACTTGCCTCGGCAAAGAATCTTACTTGTAGTCCAAGCATCCGTATCAAGATATTGTAGTGTCATTTGTCTTCATCTTACACTTGCATCTCTCGCACTCGCTTCCCCCTTTAAGGGGTGTGCTTATACTATTACCCAATTATACTTTGCCCTATGTCCGCATTTCCGCTTTCAATTAGACGACACTCTTATTCCGACATTTTGATTCTCTTGTCTTCCACCTACCCACTTTCTTTCTTTTCCAACTATCATTGTATTAGAACTTTCCAAGCTTAACCTGTGGTGAAAACAACATTAGCTTGCCTTGTAACATTTGTGCCATCTATATATATTGTTTCTCACTTGACCTTCGTTACCCTGTCCGATTAGTGCCTTCCAAATACCGCCACGTTGGTTGCCGGGATACACATATCCGCCGGCCAGCATAGTACGGGATATCTCGAGCGTACCTATATACATGTATAATTTCTACTATCTTGCTTACAAATATCTCCAAACGCTATTCCAACTCTTCCTAATTCTAGAGCTGTGATGCACTTTCTTTCTCTTTACCGGTCTAATCCTCCCCGTTCTACGCGACCTCTTAAGGTTTCGCGCACACGGTACTCAAATTTTCCTTAGATTACTCTAGCTTCTCATTTGCTTCTTACGTACGAATTTGTCGGACCTTTCGAAAAACTTCCCGAGGGGGTCACCCATCCTAAAATTGCTCTCCTCCCGGACGCTTAACCTTGGAACTCCGATGAGATACGATGCTTTAACACTAGTATGATCGCGTCCACCTCACCACATGACCTTCATCACATAATGAATACATTGACGTCTTATAGATTTTAAAACGCTCTCATAACGCAATTACTATTTTAGCCCTCTTTCAATCCTCGGTATTCATGTTTCACCTATGGGTACGACTACTTTTCCGTCCTAGACTTCCAGATTCCCAATGATGATGGACACACCTTGATCGCCGTTACTTATAAATACTTGGTTATCGGCCTTTGGATTTACTCGCTCTCATTTTATCTCGTTCCTCATCCTTTTCTATAACCGAGTCTTTCACGATCCGTCACTTATAGTACTCGTATCCTTGGCTACACGTGTCGCGATCTATCACTACCCTGTCACCTCGCTTTCTTCTTATTTCCTTCTTCCAATTACCCTTTCTTTTCTTACACTCGCTATCATTTCCGTTATTATATAACCCTTATTCCGAACTTCCCCTACAGAACTTGATAAGCCTTCCTTGTTCGTCCTATAGTTCGCTTTTCCGTTTCACACTTGCCTTTACATTTTAGCTACATAGATCACATCATAGCTTGGTCCACCTTCTCACTCGGCTTTACTTATTTCCATGACAATCCCATTATATTCACATTATATCTTATTTGTACCCAATCTATAATATAACACTTCTTAACCCTTCCCCGGTCCACTTTATCCTTAATATCTCGCATAGTTGTCTTATCAATATATTCATATCCGTCACAATTCTTTTCCTACATACTCTTGTCTTAATCATACTATTACTTCCTTTAACTATAAGCTCATCATAATTCACCCCGCTATCAATTCAATCAAGACTTTAAATAACACCCCATCAAGATTTTCCAATCTCTTCTAAATCATCTTTTAATATCACAAGCCCTTTCCAATTCCTTTTTACCATATCGATATCGACCTTCTAATTACTATTATCCCCAATTCAGCAATTAACTTACTCCTCGAGGTCAGCCGTACTCACAATTTAATCAAATCTTATCATTACCATTGACACGACCCCTCAAGACATGTTACAAACCTATGTCTCATTCTTTCTTTATTTCCAGGAAAATTTCGGCAGAGTTTCCTCTGTAATTGTTACTATCTCAGAACCTGCACGCAGGAAATACCAACAATGCCTCACAGGGCCAACATATATATGTATCATATCATATCACAGCCACACAGGGCTCTCAATACCAACAACAGTACGAAGATGACGAACATACCTCGTATGCCCAGCTCGTACAGCTGCCTGTTACACTTTCTTGTTCACTTTCCTTTTAATCTTCAACTTGTATTTCAATCGTATTCCAATATCTTACCCGACATATATCTTTCATACCTTTACTTACCTGCGTGCTTTGTAACTTCCAACATCATCAATCGCTTTCTTCTATCGATGTCATTCTTCTGCTGCAATCGAAGGTTAGTGCAAGAAATCTCATTTCCTATGACTTGGCTCTATCGCACGATCTAAGATGTGAAAGAAGAGTAACCACCTAGATGTCCCGTAGCCTCTTCGTTTATAAATGTGGCGCGCTTCACACCACAAAACGAGGACTCTCTGGGGACACGACTTTGCGACAACCCCTAGTGACGCAACTTTGATACCAGTTTTACACCTTTAATTTCCGATAGGGCGTGATGGGCACCCGACCCTTACTTGGGGCCGACGAACCCGGCGACTCTCGTTATACTCATAATCATCTTTTTAAATCATGACGAATGCACAAGGAAAGCTTTTCGACGAACAATATGCTTTTCATCTTTCTCGAGTCAAATAAAATTTGTAACGTATACAAACTTGTAACACAATGCGTAATAATACATCGGCTTACATAACCTCTTACAAAGCTGACATCTTATATACACGACAACGTCCGCAAAGTCTCTAACATAACTCCGGATACCATAACAAAGCACTCTAACTCGGCGGCTCGGGAGGAAATGGAGCTCGCCATCAATCCGGAACGTCTTACACTCATCCGTATATACACAACGTGGCATGAAAACGCGACCCCAGAAAGGGTCGGAATATGTCGAGCATGTAAAGCATGAAATACGAAGAACCGGATCATCTTGAATAAGGAGTACGAGAAAATCATAAGGCTTGACTGCGAAACATAAACAAATAATCATCGTGTACATATGCATGCATAGCGTGTCCGGCCTACAGTGAGGGACTCGGTGAGTAAAATCATCATATACATGTACATATAGCGTGTCCGGCCCTCTAGTGAGGGACTCGGTAAATAAAATCATCATATCATCATGTCATCATGTCGTCATATACATATATATATCGTACCCCGGCCCTCGAAGTGAGGACTCGGTGAATAAATCATCATATGCCATCCCGGCCTCCATCCCCATATCATCACATCATCATATCATCATATATATATATACCGTACCCGACCCTCTAGTGAGGGACTCGGTGAACAATGCAGTGGAATATGCACGAATACGTACCCGGCCCGGGACTCGGTGAAAGACATATTGAGCTTTGCACGAGTTGAACCAATCCGGGGACCACGGATATGCATCAAACCAATCCGGGCCCGTCCATGAAATTTAAAGTCATCATACGTTATAGAATCATTTGTGAACATATCAAAGCAATCCGGTTCTGTCTATGAAAGTTACGGACATTTTTAGACATACGATCTTTTTGGAGCAAAACTCTTTATACCACATTTGAATTCAATTATAGAAAGACATAAAGACCATAGTTCTACCTCATTAAGAATGCGACACAAAGTGGACAAGAATCGTAAACATGCTCGGATCATAAGAGTAGAGTTACCCCGAGGATCGTATCATAACTTACTTACACTAAGACATGCCAAAAGAAAGAAAGGGTAAGCTTCACATACCTCGTCCGCTTCCTAAGCTAATCCAAACTCAAGTCTCGGGCTCCCCAAGATCTACAATACGTCAATGAATACCAAACATTAGCTATAGGCACTTAGGAATTCAATCTAAGTTAGCATTCATCTGGTAAATTTGGGCAGCATTTCCCCTAATTTATATGCCTAGCCCGAATTCTCAATTGATAACCAACAACACCAACAACAATACCAATAGTATTAACATCATTTCCAATACCGACGTATGCCATAAAACAGCCCGCATTCGTTTTCTAAATTTCTCAACCAACCAAATTTGCGATATAACTATTTAATAATTTTCTTTCCGCAAAGGAGTCGAAATTCATATGAACAACATCAATAACAACAGCCGTCACATTTTACAAGGTAATTACATTTATTTTCATCCAAAATTCTCTTCAAATCTCCTTCCATAATTCACAATACCAACAAATGAATTTATCAGACTATTCCCTCCGTGCTAATCCGTTAAAATTCTAAATAAACTCGTTAACAATGAAAAGGAACCGTATTCATACCTTAAGCATGCAGCCTTCACATTATCACTCTTCTCCTTGGTTGATTTTTAGCTCAAATTGAAGACAACGCAGCGTACAACACTTTTCTCTTCATGGGCTTCGGAATTCGGGGCTCAGATTTTAGTCAAAATTGGTTTTCCTTCTCTCCAAGGATCTTCTCTCTCTCTTTCCAGAATTTTCTGGTGTTCTTGGTCTGAAAAATGAGAGGAAAGGGCTGAAATTTCACTTAAATAGGCATGGGTCATGGGCCTAGCCCGATTGGGCCCGGTTTGGGCCTAGCCCACTGACCTTTTTGCCTTAAAACGTCCATATCTCCTTATCCCGACGTCACCTGTGGGCCCACGACCTATGGTTGGAAAGCTAATTCAATTATATACAACTTCTATCTTTGGTATTTTTCCAAATTCCAAACTTATAATACCGTTTCTGCCCCTCGAAGTCAGATCACCCAAAAACGTTACTTAAAAATATTTGCTTGGAGGACTTCCCTTTGATTTGGCTCAAGGGTCCTTCTTGAGTTATGTTTAACTTCACATATGTGATTCATATAAATTTTCGCATGTCCCAAAAAAAAATCTCAATGTGTGGGCCCCACCTCAGCTTGCGAATAATCCGACGTACAAAATTACGAAATATAATACTATCAACGTGAGTTTAAATTATGAAGCAACAACATGATTGTCAATTTTTAAGCACATTAATAAGGACCTTCCAATTGTCCATAACTCGTCGCAACCAACTTAAAAATATTCCAACATACAAAATACAGGATATAACACTTACTATCTCGGAACACCACACAAAATACCAACAATGCCTCACAGGGCCAACATATATATATATATATATATATATATATATATATATATATATATATATCATATCACAGCCACACAGGGCTCCCAATATCAATAACAGTATGAAAATGACGAACTTACCTCGTATGTCCAACTCAAACTGCACCTGTTACACTTTCCTGTTTACTTTTCCCTTTCAATCTTCAACTTTACATCTCAATCATACTTCAAATACCTTACCCGACATATATCTTTCGTACCCTTGCTTACCTACGTACTTTGTAACTTCCAATATCATCAGTCGCTTTCTTCTGTCGATGTCGTTCTTCTGCTGAAATCAAGGGTCAGTATAAGGAATCTCATTTCCTATGACTTGGCTCTATCGCACGATCTTAGATATGAAAGAAAGGTAACATCCTAAATGCCCTGTAGCCTCCTGTTTATACATATGGTGCACAACACACCGATAAACAAGACTCTACTAGACACGGTCTATAGACACTCCGAGGACGAACTGCTCTGATACCACTTTTGTCACGATCCAACCCCGTAGGCCATAAGTAGTGCCCGAGATGGACACTCGTATACACCTGTTAACTATAATCATCCACAACTAGCATAATAAGGCACTTATATATAAAAAGGCAAGACGTCGTCCTAAAACTGTCGCATATATATACATATCACAGCAACCTGTCTCCCGAGGAGCTACAACTTCCAACAGAAAACATCGTACATAAGCCGGCAAGGCTATCATAACATGTGGGAACGCCCCAACCATATATATACGCAAGCCGACAAGGCTGCCACTACATACAGGAACGTCCCGAAACATAAGTCACACACACAACTGTACAACAACTATATACAGACCCACACATACACAACCTCTAAGAGTATCAACAGTAATATATGACGGGACAGGGCCCCGCCGTACCCCTGAGTAAACATATACATATATCAGCAGATCTGTGCCAAAAGTCTAGGCTCCGGAACAACGGAGCACTCCAAGATAGCAGAATAGGTATCCTAAGCTGGCGGATCACCAAAACGAGCGTTTGTACCTGCGGGCATGAAACGCAGCCCCCCGAAGAAAGGGGGTCAGTACGAAATATGTACTGAGTATATAAAGCATGAAATACATTAAGGAACATCATAACTGAAGTAGAGGTTTCAGGAGACAAGTATGATAATCAAGAAATCACTGTACCTGTGCCTTGTAAAGCAAGTTATGCATATCATTATCATATACCGTACCCGGCCCATCATGGGACTCGATGACATAATTAGATAATCATCCTGTACATATGCATATATAACGTGTCTCGGCCCTCTAGTGAGGGACTCGGTAAATAAAATCATCATATACAAATACATATAACGTGTCCCGGCCCTCTAGTGAGGGACTCGGTGAATAAGTCATCACATGCCATCCTGGCCGCCATCCCCGTATCATCATATCATCATATACATATACATATACATATAACGTGTCCCGGCCCTCTAGTGAGGGACTCGGTGAATAATGCAGTGGATCTGTGCACGAAAACATGTCCTGGCCCGGGACTCAGTGAAAGATGTAACAATATGCACGAGCAGAGTGGTAAGTAACCATATGCACCCAAATCATCTTTTGAGACTCAATAGATAAGTAGACTAATTAATTCTCGAGTGTCAGGATGATAGCCATATTAAGTTCTCTCTAAATGTCATTACGAACGATATTAAAATAAGGCCTCAGGGATAATAGACATGTATTAAGTTAATCCGAGTAAGTTTATAAGAGTTATGGACATTATTCATTATTGAATCCTTTAAGAATAGGAAACCTTTATGCATCATTTACGTTCCAATCATACAAAAGACTCGAGTACAATAGCTCGACTATATTAAGAATTCTAATATCAAGAAGTGAATAAGAATCATAAACATGCTCGGAACTTATGAACAGAGTTACTAAAGCTCATATCGTATCTTACTTACATCTAAGACATGCCAAAAGAAAGAAGGGATAGGCTTTACATACCTTTAGCGTTTATACGCAACACAACCCGTATACGTTGCCCAATATAACTTAAAACTATATTAAGATGTCAAGAACTACGATTAGGCTACGAGGGAATTTGAAACGCATTCTAACATTAGTAACTCCTTTCTAAATAATTTTGACGACATTTCCTTTACATTCAAATCAACCACATACAATCAAGCTGACACGAATGATCATGCGTTTAAGTGCTAACCCGAGAACATTTAAACAAGACTTCGAGAACACTTCGGACAACCCGCACACATATTCAAAACAGCCCAACCAACATACAATGCAACCCGCAATCTTCCCAACTCAACAAGAACAACAACAACCCATTCTTTTCTTCCAATTTCACAAATCATACCAACAACCACACGTTTAGCAACATCATTTATATGAGATGCAGAAACTATATTAACATCATATTAGCTTCACAACAAATTCAAAAACAATTACAACTCCAACTTGAATCATTAAACCTCATTTTCACCATACAATCCATAACAACAACAATCAAAATACCAAGTAAAATCAATTCACCATTTAAATTTAACAAACAACCCCTATACGGCCTCAACACCAACATACATTATTTCATGATTTTCATTCATTTCTACAAGCTACAACACGTTCAAACCATCCTCAATACATGTAAAAGAAGATTAAGCCTTACCTTTTACACTTGACTCCTCAACTTGGCTAGAATTTGTGCCTTGAATTTAATACTTGTTCTTGTTATCTAGGATCAATTCCATGTTATTATACACCTTCTAAGGAGTTGAATTGCTTGAAGAAAAAATCAAATTTGATACAATCACCAAGCTTCACTCTGCCACCCATGGCCGAGAGTCTCTCTCTCTTATCTCTTAGTTTTCTTTTGTTTGTGAAGATGATAATTGATTCAATAGTCATCAATTTCCCCTTTATATATGCCACACATACGGTGACACATGTCCAACCTTGACATGTGTCCCATTATCCTTCAAGAGCCAATCACATTCGGCCATATGTTGTGGGGCCCACTTTGTGGTCTAATTAATCATAATTAATCACTAATCCCTACTTAACAATTTAATCATGGTTAACTAATCCCTAATCTTCACTAATATTTTCACACCAAGTAAAATTTATAAGCAACTTGTGCATTGAAACAAAATCGGAAGTTAAAAGTCTCTACCCCGTATCCCAAAATAATCTTGCCCTTAATTCGTCGCGATTAGCTTTACTGTCACGACCCAACCCCGCAGGCCGTGACTAGTGCCCGAGCTGGACACCCGTACACACCCATTAACCATAATCAACATACTGATAACTTAAGCACATGCAATGGTAAGACGTCGTATCCGTAATCGGTCCACAAAGAAGCATAACCAGAACTTATATATATACAGAAAAGTAATGTCACCCCAAAGCTGTCACATATACATATATACATAACGGGCATAAGCCGGTAAGGCTGTCATAATGTAGGGGGACGCCCGGAACACCAACCACACAGTATTAACAACTGTACACCAACTACCCACAACCCACACATATGTCTACGTACCTCTAAGAGTCATAATGGTAATCATATGACGTTGTGGCCCCGCTCGTACCCCCGAATACGTGTACATACACATATATAACGAAAGCATTCGTACCTCAAAATGTAGGCCCCGGTGTGAGCGCTCCAAAATAGCGTAATAGATATCCTATGTCGACAATCACCGTAGCGAACCGTACCGCGGGCATGAAACGCACTCGAAGAAAGAGAGGCAAGATTTAAATATTTCATCGAGCATGTAAAGTATGGAATACGCAGTCAGATCATAACCGAACCTGTGGACAAAACGGGTATAATAACCAGAAAATCAATAGACTTGCCTTTGAACCACATATCATGCATGTCAATATCATGTCATCATATCATCGTATCATCATACATGTACCGTACCCGTCCCTCTAGTGAGGGACTCGGTAAATAAGATCATCAAATCATCATGTCATCACATATATATATATATATATATATATATATATATATACCGTACCTGACCCTCTAGTGAGGGACTCGGTGAATAAGATCATGTAATCATCATGCATAGCCATAATATCATCATATATATATCATACCCGGCCCTCTAGTGAGGGACTCGGTGGAATGATCATATACATGCCGTACCGGGCCCTCCAATGAGGGACTCGAGCGAGATCCCGTTCCATCATGTATACCATACTGCCCATCCCGTTGGTCGGCGCCATCATCATATCGTCATATACCGTACCCGGCCCCTCTAGTGAGGGACTCGTGAATACACGCAAATCGTGCACGAATACATACCCGGCCAGGACCTTGAAAGAGGTAACAATCATACGCACGAGCAGAGTAGTGAGAAACCACATGCACATATATCATCTTTTAGGACTCGAGAGATAAGTAGACAAATCAACGCTCGAGTATCAAACGATAGTCATATCAAATCCGTTCTAAACATCATTAGGGCTTTATTAAAAGAAATTTGAGAGATCGTAGACATGTATCAAGCCAATCCGAGCCCGCCCATTAAAGTTACGGGCCTTATACGTTATAGAATCATTTACGAACATATCAAAGCAATCCGGTTCCGTCTATGAAAGTTAGGGACATATTTAGACATAGAATCCTTTAAGAACAAAATTCTTTATGCAACATTGAAATCCAATCATACCAAAGACATAAGGACCACAATTCTATTACATTACGAATGCCAACATTAAGAGGTGAATAAGAATCGTAGATATGCTCGGATCGTAAGAATAGAGTCTCCCCGAGGCTCGTATCATAGCCTACTCGCAACTAAGACATGCCAAAAGAAAGAAAGGTTAGGCTTTACATACCTCGTCCGCTTCCTAAGCTAATCCAAATTTAAGTCTCGGCTTCTCACAATCTACAACAACGTCATTAGATACCAAACGTTAGCCATAGGCACTTAGGAATCCAATTCCAAGCCATCACTTTATTTACAAAAATTTGGGCAGCATTTCCCCTATAAATTCAACGACTCCGAGAGTTCAACTCGGCCAAATCATCAACAACAATACCAACAACCATACTAGCAACATCAACAAGCAATTCAAACGCATTCTAACATTAGTAATTCTTTTCTACACAATTCGGCAACATTCCATTTACATTCAAATCAACACATAATCAATCCAACATCATTGCTCACGCGTTCAAATACCAATCTGAAACCATTCAAACAAGATTCAAGACACTTCTAACAATCCGCACAATATTCAAAACAATCCAACCAATACACAATGCCACCCGAAACCCCTCCAAATTCAATAAGACAAGAACAATACATTTCTTTCTTCCAAACTCATGAACTATATCAACACTCCACGCGTTAACAACTTCATTTTCATAAATACAAGAGACTACATTAAAATCACATTATCTACCAAATCAGCCCACACGATTCTAACTTCAACTTGGATCATTAAACCTTCACTTTACATCATATAATCCACCACACAACAACCAAAATACTAAGTAAAATCAATTCGCCACAACCTACCAAAAACAGCCCCTATACGGCCAACATCAATATGCATAAATTTCATGATTTCCATCCATTTCCACACACTACAACATGCACAAATCATCCATAACACATAAAAAAAAAGATTGAACCTTACCTCTTCCACTTAGTTCTTCACTGCTGTGGTTGGAGCTTTAAGAATGAATGGCTCGCTTGCTTAACAACCACTCCACGTTGTTATACACCTTCTAAGGAGTTGAAATGCTTGAAGAAAATATTTTTCTTGATCAATTTTTCCTTGCTCTTGCTCGGTTTGGTTATGGCCAAATGGCCTCTTCTTATTTTTCTCCAAGTTTCTAGAGCTTCTAAGGGTGAAGATGATGAAGATGATTAATTAGTCATCTTTTGTCAACGTATATAATACATCCATGTGGCCCATGGCCCACCCCAACTTGGACGGCCACTTGGCCTTTTAATTCATGAATTACTAACTTTCCATAATTCATTTTTAACCCTAATTTTTCTTAATATTCCATACCAATAAAATCATAGGCAACTTATGCCTTAAACAAAATCGAAGGTCAAAAGTCTCAACCTCGTATCCCAGAATAGTCTTGTCCTTAACTTATCACAACTAGCTCGGAACATCCCAATGTACAAAATGTGGGATATAACATTTACAATGTTCCAATGTTTAAAAATACGGGAAACTAAAATTGAACCACCTTCGTTCTACAATCAACATTGGCATAACAGGAAGCCAGCCAGTCCATTCCCATAGTAACATCAAAATTCACCATATCTAACTCAACCAAATCTGCTATGGTATGGCGATTACACACTATACCTACACAATCTCGATATACTCACCTAGCTATGACTGGATCATGAACTGGCGTGGACAACTCAGAAGGTCTAATTAACTCAGGCTCTATCCCAAACTTACTAGCAACAAACAGAGTAACATATGACAAAGTAGAACCTGGGTCAATTAGTGCGTATACATCATAGGAGGAAACTAATAATGTACCTGTAGCAACATCAGGAGACGACTCACGATCCTGTCGACCAGCTAATGCATAGATGCAGTTCTGAGGACCGCTCGAACAAGATGCTCCATCCCTTCCTCTACCACGTCCTGCTGGTGTCTGAAAATCTTGCCTTGAAAGGCGTACCAATGAATAAGAACCAGCTACGGACCCTATTGGCTAAACAATACCTACACCACCTCTTGACGGACACTCCCTCATCACATGACCTGGCTGGCCACAAGTATAACAAGCATCGGATCCCAATTGACACTGTCCAAAGATGTAGCCTACCACACTGGGCACACCGTGGCAAAGGTGGCCTCATCTGGCCTGACTCCTGTCTATACTGGGGACCCGAAGCCCCAGAACTCTGACCCGCTCCAGAATAAGAAGGTCGATCAAATCTGTGTCCTGGAAACAGCGGAGGTGCACTTGCCGCTGAATGGGATGGATACCGAGAATACTACTATCTCTGTCTTTCTTTAGACTCACCAAAGAATATCTAAATATCTAGCCCTCTTACCATGGCTTCAGTCGCACTCACGCTCTGTCCTCTGCTGACGCTTACGATCTTCCAGAGTCTATGCATATGCCTGTATACGAGAAATATCCATACCTGGCTATAGCGCAGCTGTCGTACACTCATCAATCAGATGTGGCCCTAAACCGATCATAAAATGGTAAATGCGATCTTCCAGGTCGGCCACTACAGCTGGGGCATATCTAGCTAACGAGTCAAAGAGCACACTGTATTCTCGAATACTCATGCTGCCCTGCTGAATAAGTAAGAACCAATCTTCCCGAGTCGCCGGACCTCTGGCGGCAAATAATGGCAAATAAAGTCCTCTGAAAACTTTTGCGAAACGGCTGGAGGGGCATCCTCTCCCCTAGATAATTCCCAAGTCTGGTACCACTGCACTGCAACATCAGGGAGCCTATAAGAAGCCAACTCCACTGACTCAACCTCATTGGCATGCATGACCCTGAAAGTCCTTTGCATGCTATCAATAAAAAAATCTTGAGGGTCCATATTCTGCCTCAAACCAGAAAATTCTAGGGGATCTAAACTAAGAAAAATCTTTGACCCTCGCACTAATAGCTCGGGCTGCCTGATCAACACTAACGCCCTGACGCCGAGCCTGAGCGGCTACCAATCTAGTCAATAACTGAATAACATCTCGTATATCGTGACCCATTGTATCTAGCTGGGGAACTGGTGGCACTAGGGCAGGTGCTGGAGCTGGGGATGGGGCTGGCTCCCCTCTAAGATCCTCTGCTGTAGGCAGGGCATGCGAAGTCTGAGATAGAGTCTCACTCTAAGACTCACCCCGAGCCCTGGTAGTCCGCGGAGTATGGCTAGTAGCCTCTCCAGTCACTGCCTTGCCCTTCTGGGCAGTTGTAGCTTTCTTCGGAGGCATCGCTAAAATCAGAACAAGTTATTAGAAGGCGAACTCTTACCACATGGCTCTATCGTACGATCTAAGATAGAAAGAATGACAGCATCCTAAATGTCCTGTAGCCTTCTCTCTATAAGTGTGGTGCACAACACACTCATAAACAAGACGCTACTAGACATGGTTTGTAGATAACCCTAGGACAAAACTGCTCTGATCCCACTTCTGTCACGACCCAAACTGATGAGTCGTGATGAATGCCTGACTACTACAGATCAGACACCCTATACTCGTACTTGGATTTCACTGAATAACAGGGTGGCCCATATATGACTTATAACAGAACTATACTGATTCTTGTAAGAACAACAATATAGATTCTACGTCAAGAACTCACAATCAACAAATATATATATATATATATATATATATATATATATATATATATATATATATATATATATATATATATATACGGACTAAAGATAACGGTGCAAGCCGACTAGGCCGCAATATACTGTACAACAAAATAGGAGCCAACAAGGCTACATAACATCCCAACTACATATAACTATCTACAGACCTCTAATGGAGTACCAAGATGTAGAAATGATAGGACAGGGCCTCATAATACCCATACATATATCTTAAAATAGCATACCAAAATAGACTGTAGCTCCAGACCAAGTGGAACACACTGACTACTGCTGGGTGGAAGTCTTACTGAGCTGGACCGCCTGTTTGTCTACCTGAACCTGCGGGCATGAACGCAACACCCCAAGCAATAAGGGAGTCAGTACGAATAATGTACCGAGTATGTAAGGTATAAGAGCAACATATACATAAGAATCATGAAAGGTATCTGAAACATGGAAGCTAATCCAAATATCTGAAAATGTCTGCGTACTCTGTATAACTGAAAGTGCCTCTGCGGGGGTATAATATGCATGCTTTCCTTCAAAATCATATACATATATCATAGTATAACTACTAGTGCTGTGGAACGTACAGCCCGATCCATATGTCATGTCGTCCCGCGTCCGAGGTAATCTCATAATCTGCCCACTGCAGTGGTGTGCACATCTACGTGCCTGCCCGACCTATTATAGCATGGCACGGTGTAAGAAAATAGCTGTGCATATATATATATATATATATATATATATATATATATATATATATATATATATATATATATATATATATATATATATATATACGTGAATGACTCATAAGAGGATACTCTGAACTCCTTGGGGTAACATAAGAAGCTAGTATGTCAGTATAATAAATCTCTGGAAGCTATAGACATGAAACACAGGAGGCCAAAGATATGAATATCCCTGCACTATCTAAGAATAGTGTCCTTGGGACTCGCTCGTTTACTTTTTTCGTTCGTATCATAAAGATCATACCAAAATGAAAGAAAGGGATAGCCTTAACATACCTTGTTGTCAAGATATACGTCCAATATCTACTGCCCACGCTTGTAATCTATAACAAGGCAACAATTATGCAACAATTAGATGGAAGTCATCCTTTACTACTCATTGTAAGCTAACAAACAATCTAACGAAAATTCGGCAACATTTCTCCTATTTTTCTTTCTCCGTCCCAACTCAACAACAACCCGAAATAATCACAACAATATCAACAACAACACACAGCCATGAAAATCATACCAAATAGGCCCAAAATATCATCACAAAACAACCCCCAACTTACAATAACATCTAAGTCCGTATATCACTCGCATATCAATGTTTCCTTCACTTATACACTATGTTAAACCTTTAATCCAGCTCACTAACATGAATAGGAGGTAGAACTTACCTTGTACAATCAGAATCTTCAAGAATCGAGTTCCTCAATCTAGCTCCTTGCTTAACAACACAATGAAAACGTAGGCTACGACTTTTATTTACCTAATCTTGTGTCACAGGGCTAGGATTTGGCTTATATGATGGCTCAATCTGGAAGGGGCTTGAGAGAGAGCATAAGGGTCTTTGGTTCTATTCCAAGCCATATTAAATTAAATAAGATGAAGTTGTTACTTATATATTAATTTGGCGGGCCGTGTCCACCGCCTCAATGTATACATTGATTTCTGCCCCTGGCAGTCTGTCTTGTAACCCTCATAATTCTCTACTCTGATGTCGTATCAATGAGCGGTTTGTTGTGTTGGAAACTAGACTCAATAAAATTCAATTTAGACCCTTGATTTACTGAAAAACAACTTCTATGCTATGAGATATACTTCACTCAATTTGGACCAAAATTTTTGTTTGAAATTCTGTCAAGTTTTTCCCAAAGTTCACAAACTTAATTTTCTTCAATTTACTTAACATCCAACCTTCCCGATACTTACTAAACATGATCCCAAGCTCTCATATGTGTAGAATGAGCATGTATAATTCCTTATGACCTTGACGACATCCTCGCCCTTTTAAATCTGCATCAACCAACTTTCAGCGAAATTCAACGCACAAAAGGATGGGGTGTAACAGGAAATAGCCTCCGTGAAGGTTTAATGGAAGAATCACCTAGTTGAGGAAGCTACTTGGGAAACAAAATCAGTTATGTGTAGCAAGTATCCTCAGGTTTTCGCCGAGACAGGTACTTTACCTTAGATTTCTCATCCTTGTCCGTTCGGGGACAAACGGTGTTTTAATTTGTATTTGGTGTAGCGACCCTCCCGGTCATTATGGAAAATATAGGATCACTCCACCAAATAGAACCTTCCCAAGGGTAGAACGAGCTAATAGAAACTCGATTATATAAGTCTAAGAACTGAAAACGTAACTTATTGTGATTAGGGTTTGATTGTGTTGAGTCCATGGGGGGATGACATAGGAAATTAGAACTTCGTTGGGAATTCCGAGGCTACGGGTGAGTCCGTATGGTGTTTTTATATCAATGTGCATGTTTTGTTTGGGTTTGTGAGTACCCGGTTGAAGTTTTGGGTGGTAGAGTTGAAAAACTGTGAAAATTGCGAGCTTACTGCCTCAGTGGTACCACTGTGGCGGGGGAATGTACTGCTATGGCGGAACCACTATAGCCATCGGCCTCTCACCGCAATAGTCATTTAGGAGTCGGGGTGTCTGCTATGGCAGGCACTGGACCGCTATATCTGAACCGTTGCAGCGGGTCCAGGCTCACCACAGCGGAGGGACAGAATTCGTTATGGTCCGCTACGGCGGGCACTTGCCCGCTATAGCGAGACCTCCACAGCTGTAGCATGACCGCCGCAATGGTCGACAGAAAATAGTAACCGTGTTTTAAACACTTAGTTTCGAATTCTTTATTCATAAAACTCCAAAACAGTTCCCAACAAGCACCTAGGGCGAAATTCCAAGCTAGGACAAGAATATCCTTGAGAGGTATGTCTCAACCATTCCTTCCATCTTTGCTCTTTCATCTTCATGATTATCATCCCTTTTATAGGTCTATAATGGTGAACTGGTAATAGCAACCCTAAAACCTAATAGACTTTCAATAATTGATGGGTTATGATTATTATTGTGTTTATCATCTAATGGCTCGGGTTATTACTTTCTAGTCAAGAATTGAACCATGAGAAATATGATCTAAGTGAATTGAGACATAGGGTTTCATAAAAATGGTAGCTTGACCATGGAAACTGCTTATAATAGATGTTTTGATCAAATGACCTTGTAGATTGATAGTTGGTGGTTGCTTAGGCCAATGTTAGGCTAATTTATGTTAGGCTAATTTACACCTAGAAATCTTTCACCCATTGGAATGGGGCTAAAGGGGAGGGTGTTCTTTGAATTGATTCTATGGCTAGAGTGATTGTGACTTATTTAGCATTGTAATTGCTAGACTTTGAGCGTTCCGAGACTTTACGAAAGGGAAAGGCTGTAGCGGAGTAATCTGCATTGTTCCAGCTCTACATTTAAGGTAGGTTACGGTCTACTTGAGTTAGACTTTGATTAGTTGATTGTATATGTTGTGAAATTGATAGGAGAAAGCATGTCTAGTCTTCAAGCATAATGTGTGTGGTTGAATTTCCTAATTGCTATTGATTGAGTGATTATATGGGCTTAGTGCCACTACTCGATATGTTGGGACTTACAGGTTGATGATCTTGTGGTGAGAAGTTAATATGATCTTCTTGGTGAAATTGAGGTACAAAATGATAAATCGACTATTGAAAGCGATGTAACAATAATTATGAATATATATATATATATATATATATATATATATATGAAAAGGCTCAGTTGACCGGGGGTAACGATGAGGCCTAGATATGAACAGGCACATTTGACCGGGGGTGAGGATATAGTCTAGTTGTGAGCTCGGGTCCGAGGAGTGAATCCAGAACGAGTGGTACATGGACACCATGGGTCCCCCAAAGGTCATGACTATTGAGTAATGACATCCGTTAGCATGTGTGTACAGCGTGTATATGGTTGTTGTTGTTGTTGGTAGACTTATTTATGTTGCTTGGTTCCATTGATTTGATTCTTGGTACCATTGGGTGACTTGATTGTTAATATCCTTGGTTGTCTTATTGTTGGGTTAATTGATTATACGTTGTGGCTGGCTTGTCTATTTTATTAATTTTACGATGTATGCA
This sequence comes from Lycium ferocissimum, assembly GCF_029784015.1. NCBI lineage: Eukaryota > Viridiplantae > Streptophyta > Magnoliopsida > Solanales > Solanaceae > Lycium > Lycium ferocissimum. Next base: position 52,189,701 of record NC_081353.1, on the reverse strand, counting down.
TAATACTAATCTTAGTCGGCCTATGATATCTGCCGGTACATAGTGTTTATACTGATACTACCTTGCTGCATTCTTTTAAGTGCAGATTGTGATCCAGAGACTTCTACCCGACCTCATATCTAGCGTTGATGCCGCTTGCTGACAGATTTAGGGTGAGCTTACATCCATGCCAGGCCGCCCTAAGATCATCGTTTATGATGTCTATTTCTATTCCAGACATTGTTGATTATTTAGTTAGACAGCTTACATTCCTTAGACATGTTTTGGATTAGAGTCCTTGTACGGTGACTTTCGGATTTTAGGGTTGTAATAGTTAGGACTTCCACATTTACTTCCTTATTTTATGGCATGACTAAATTTTGATTTTTCTTGCCCTTGAATGGTTAAGAACTGATTGATTTGGTTAACTAAAAATGGACTTGAATGAGTAGATGGCTTATGTATTGGTTCACCCACTAGGAGTTTGTGTGGGTGCCAGTCATGGCGGGTTAGGCCGTGACAATTTATATTTTCAAGAAGATATTCAAGGATTCGATGCGTTTCGGCTTAGATTTGAGGTATGACAGATTTACCAAGCTTTGTGAGGGTTTTCTAGTGGATTTGATAATATTTTCTGAGAACAATTACTTGGATATGATGATGGCTTACAATGAACTTAGTACAGATTCGAGGAGGAACTGTTGTGCGAAAGGTCTTTATAGTGATCAGTTGGGTTCCGACAGGCTTCTCTTGGTGAGATATTCAGTGGTGTGGTTCTGGTATGGGGATTTGAATGTTTAAGATGACTTGGAACTAGCCAAGTTAGCTATCAGTAAGATCAGTTTTGATGGAATTGCATAGAGATCTCAGATGAATCAAGGATTCTTTCTGGCGAGAGTAAGTCATGGCTTCAGAATTGTGGTGGGTGAGTTCATGTGTGTCACGACCAAACCGGAGGGCCACGACGGGCACCCGGTGCTAACCCACCCGGGCATCTCTTAACGTACTTCCCCATTACATCTAGGTGAGCCACATAGCTAAATCATACTTTTCATTCATCATCATACTAATCCCATTGGGCGACAATTCATTTATATCATCATTAGAAACTATGCCCATATCAATGTACATAAGCCGACGAGGCTAACGAAATAACATCCAAAATATAGGCCGACAATGCCAAACACATCTAACCATATACACATGTCTACGAGCCTCTAAGAGGAGTACATCATACCATATAGGCGGGACAGGACCCTGCCGTGCCCATAATTATGTACACAAAAGAATAAGTACCAAAAGCTATAACTCCGAATGAAATGGAGCTCCGCTATGTAGTCCCTGAATAATGAAGCTATGGATTAAGTCTGTCTCCCTGGCCACCTGCGGGCATGACGCAGCGTCCACAAACAAAAGGACATCAGTACGAAGAATGTACTGAGTATGTAAAGCATGATCAACATCAATATGAAAGCGTAATAGTCAACATATGAAGTAGCATAGGATGGGAGATAATAGTATCATCGTCATAACACTTACTTTCTTTTCATAGGGACATTCCATTTCTATTGCGTATCCATGTACATACATCCACATCCGTATCCGTACACGTATCCGTACTCATTTACATTTCGTATCCATTCTCGTATTCGTAGTCATATTTCCATTCATACTCATATTCATATCATATACATATCACATATATTGCATATACTTAGCATATTCGTACTCATATTGATATCATATACATAGCATTTACATAGCATACCCGACCGCGAAGGTTCGGTGTTTCACATACCTGGCCCTACCAAGGCTCAGTGTCATACATACCTGGCCCTACCAAGGCTCAGGGTTATCCATACCCAACTGCAGTGGTGCGCGCGTAATATATTTATATACATATCTATTCTACCCGGCCATATGGCTCAGGGTTTCATAGTAGCCATACATAGGCACATATACATATAAGCTCATAAGCATCTTTAGCATCATTACTATCGTCGTTCATTACGTCTATCCCTAGAGGATTACTCATCATATAAGGAGCTTAGTACAATCGTAACATATCGAGAATCATGAGCTTAGTAGCTTTTAGAGATAGAATCATTTAGAGGATATCATAGACTCATAGAAGAATAGATAATTGGCCAATGCCTTATGAAAGAAGGGTTAGCCTTACATACCTCTTCGTTCAACTATTCTATCACTTGCACGTTCTCCTTCAATGCTCACGTTTCTACCTTCATTAGAGTTATGCTATCATTAGAAAATCGACAGCTTAGCATACATGACTAAAGCTAGAGAAAAATTGGACAAAGATCTCCTTTATTTATAAGACTTCCTCCATATCATATATCAACTCCCAAACATCAATAATAACATTCACAACATCATAACAATAGCCTTTATTCACCTACATTGTCCTTACTTCTTAATTCACTTCCAATCATCCATATTCATGGTCATAACACTCGATTACGTTCATTTATATACAACGTCTATCCTTTGTTCTCAATATCATTTATAACATGATTATATTCATAACACATCAAGAATCATGACTCAATCCAACTATTTCTCAAAAGTGACACTATTCCCACATTCATGACCTATTTTCTATTTCCTTCTACAATCCAAGTGTTTCAACTTTCAAATACCTTAAACAACAAGGAAATACCATAAAACTTACCTTAGATGGTGTAGGAATGAACCTTGGGTGCAAACACTTCACTTGAGCAAAACCCTAATTTCTCCTTCACTTGGATTCTTGTCTTGGATGAACTTTAATGGGTTTCTTACACTTGATTCACTTGGTTTGACGAAGTTGAACACTAATATCTCTTGAATTCTTGTGGGAGAAATGTAGAGAGATGTTCTAGAGAGAAGGGGTGTGAAGAGGGAAATGAAATAAAATAAGACTTGGTCCCTTATTAAATACACAAATCTGTCCCGACCAGATTCTACGGACCAACATACGGCCCGTATAAATTATACTGACCGTATGTCTGGCCGTAGATTTGGTCTAGAGAGGGGTGTCATTCTGGGTTGGTTATACGGCTGAACATACGGTCCGTATGTTTTATACGGCCGCATGTTTGGCCGTATAATGCCCATATTCCGAACTTGTTCTCGTCGACTCGTTTGATCTCCAATCCTTATGGAACCTTCTTCACACTTGTTTACCACCTCATCAACAATCTAAGGGATGTTATAACTCTTCTACAAAGCATCATTAAATCATCATTAACTCGTTACTCGTAAATCTCTTCCGATACTTATCATATGCCTTGCCTTCTCTTGGCAAACTTTCTCGTCTAACATCGAATGTCTTTGAGATCTTACTTAGGGTCATCAAATGTCATTCCTTACTTATTACAATACCGTATACTTCGTGCTCTTCATTAGTCTATTCGCTGTGCATCAACGAATTTTTTTTTGAGGTGTAACAATGTGTTTCTAAGAAATCGTGATGCGAAAAATGGCTTCAAAGAAGTACGAAAGAAAGGTTAGCAGAATCAGTATATCTTCCAGGTTCAAAATGGGCTATAGTTGTGGCCATGTTTCAATGGATTGCATTGGTTTGGGAAAGTTTTTGTGGGGCCTATAGATCGCGTTCAAAGTTGTGATTTTATCAAATCAAAGAATTCGAGCAAAAGTAATTCATTTATTCGAGGATCAATTGCAAGGGAAATTCGAATACGGAGATATAAGAATTGGAGCTTGAACTAAGTTCAGAGAGTTGTGTCACTGTTTCTGTTACACTCTGAAAAATTTCGTGCTCCAAGATCGTAGACGGCGTGGTACGAGCTCGGAAAAGCGTAAAGTCATACAAGGATTAGGGATGAAGATTAGGTGATCTAAGTCTAAGAATATATACATATATGACATTTGGAGACCATATGGTGTGAATTGGTTCATATGTTACTTGACGAAAAGCCCTCGTTACTGTAAGCTAAGTGGGGCCCACATGTTGGGGCTTTATGAAGGACATATGAAGAGATATATGGTAGTACATGGAAATTTGAGCAAGTCCTAAGAAGGACCCTTAAGCCAAATATCGGCATAAGCCCTCCAAAAGGACGATTTAATGAAACATTTTCGGATGATCTGATTTCGAGGGGCACACACGACATTATAAGTTTGGAATTTGGAAAAACACCAAGAATGAAAGTTGTAGATAATTGAATTATCTTTCTAACCATAGGTTGTGGTCCCTCACACGATATCGGGATCAAGAGTTATGATGTTTTTACTGAATGAAGGTGCAGGCAGAAAAAATTAAGGCTGCTCGAACGTGCAGAAGGTATTCTAAGTCGGTCCAGGCAGAACCTGGACCGCTATTTAAAGGGGGAGACCCCCTCATTTTCGACCAAACACACCCAAAACCTCCTCAAATATTCCGGAAATTTCCCAAACCTTCCAACCTTCAACTTTTTAGCCCGAAACCAGGTATAATTCCCAAATCCCTATCCGTACGGCGTATAGTTAAAACTACAAAATTGTGTATTAACGCGTTGTGGCTTAAGTTAAAGGTGTAGAAGCAAAGATACGGCAATATTATCTTGAGAAAGGTATGAATCTCCTGCTACTAACGTTAATCTTGGTTTATTTACGGAGGAGGAGCTGTAAAATTGTTATAAAATGATTCTGTGATGGAAATATGGGACAAACACCTTATGAGATGTTTATGAAGTATTTTGGAGTTGGAATTATTATGGTTAATGTTGGTATTGTTGTGATTGTTATTTGTTGTTGAATTGAGAATTCGGGCTAGGCATATAAACAGGGGAGATGCTGCCCGATTTTTTGCAGAATATAGAATAGTTTGATTCGAAACTTGGAATAAGTGTGCGATAAAGAGGCTAACATTAGTGTAAATCCTCTTAAATGTAGACTTGCGAGCTCGGACGAATAAGCGTAGCTAATAGGAGGTTGAATAGGTATGTTAAGGCTCGTCCCTTTCTTTCAAAGGCATGATTCCTATGTTACGATTTCATAAATGCTTCCGTAACTTCTTGTTTTCAAAATTTAGAAGTCTATGATTCCAAGGCATGATTCCTTTCCCGATAACCCGCAAATGTTTTCCAAAATGTCCGTATTTTTCCAAAACAGAGGTTTATGATTTCTGAAGCTCTTATGACAACGATGATGGCCACGTTTTATCATGATGAAAATGATGCAAAAAAAAAAGAGAATATTTTCCTATGATGATGAGGATTCTGTTTTTAAAGGTCCCAAGGTTAAGATTTCAATGGCGATATAAGAATGTTGAGCTATTTCTTGATTTCTCAATTTTATTCATGGATGATGACTATTTTTAAAGATTCCAAAGTATATGAATTGACACCTTATGAGATTTATGATCCTATTCTATGTTTTCTCTTGATGTTATTCTTCACTGGTAGTCTCACCTTATAATAATTATTCCTTCAAGGTGAGACAAAGCGACCATGATTATTCCATAATATAATCGGAGGTTACCGACCTTACGTCACTCTGATATAGGCATTGTTTTCTTTGGGCTCTCATGCATGCTGCTTATATGATATATGTATATGTATATGGGGAATATGGGAAAAAGGGGGTGACGCTATAGACGCATCGCCACCTGATCAGTTGGTGCAATATGATATCATCCCGTACGCGGGATGCCCGGACGCGGGACATATGTGGTAAAATGGATCGGGCCGACGTTCCTTGGCATATTTTCTGTATACATGAACAAGAAATGTTTTTCAAAGAAAGCTAAGCATGCATGACATCCGCCCTAAGAGGCACTCATGTGTACAGGTTACTCTTTTATATCATGATATGCTCTATATTTCCACTCTGCTATTATTCATGTTTTACATTCCTTACTATGTTATTCATGCCTTACATACTCGGTACATTACTCGTACTGACGTCCTTTCTTGTGGATGCTTTAACGTTTATGCCCGCGAGATCGTATAGCCACCGTACGATCCACCGCAAGAGACCTCCCCCACAGTAGCCGACAGACGCTCCATTGATCCGAAGCTACAACCCTTTTGGTATGCTATTCTGTTATGTACATATATGGGTATGGCAGGGCCTTGTCCTGTCCTTTCTACAGTGTGTACTCCATAGAGGTCTGTAGACAAAGGATATGTAGCCGTGATGTTATGCAGCCCCATCGGTGCTTATTTTGTTGTACAGTACATATGTAGCGGCCAGATCAGATTGCGCCGTTACTCTCAGCATTTGCGTTTATATGTATGTGTTGACCGTGAGTTCCCGATACGGTGTCTCTTATGTTGATTGTTCAAGAGACAGTCTAGCTCAGTTACAGATTGCATATGGGCCTAGGAGAGTCAGTGAGAAGTAAATGCAAGCACAGGAGTGCTTGGCCAGTAGTGGTTGGGCACTTGTTACGGCCCATCGGTTTGAGTCGTGGCAAAAGTGATATCAGAGTAGTTCGTCCTAAGGGATTGCCTACAGACCGTGTCCGGTAGAGTCCTGTTTATGGGTGTGAAGCCGGCCACACTTATAAACAGGAGGCTGCAGGGCATTTAGAAATCGTTGACCTTTCATTCTATCTTAAATAGTGCGATAGAGCCAGAGTCTAGGGAAGATTGCTTCTGACCTCTTTTCCTGTAGGTAGGCGCAGACTGAAGAGAGATTAAGAGATCTGGGGGTGCTAAGAAGGCCCCTAGAGTATATCCAGGACCCCAGGCTCCAGGATCGAGTCGGAGGAGCCTTAGTTATTCCATTGAGACTGATCCCTCGGAGGACCCAGCGCCGATCCCTCCAGAGTTTTTGACTTCCAGGGAGGAGGACCCCCCCCCCTGAGGGCAGTTATGACACAGATCCGTTCGAGTATTCATCTGGGACACCGGAGGAGGAGATTCCCGAGGCCGTACCACCTTTTCCTATGGTAGAGCACTACGTCAGACCAGCCTCCCCGGTGAGTGTTACGGATTACTCTATCTCTCTATCCTGGCCGTCGGTAAACCAGGAGTTACCCGGGTATCTATATCCCTCGGACTTAGATGAGGGAGATGATGAAGGCCAGATGAGCAGATGGTGGGTAGACGATGATGAGGAGTACACTTCACTTTATAGTCCACCGCATCGGACACCGTAGACCGATCGGCTGCGCTGCATATGGGCCTTTATTGGAATTTTCCATGTGTATGTATTTGCTGTAGATTATTACTTAATAGCGGCGAGCGGAAATCCAAAGGGGCCGATAACCAAGTATTTATAAGTAACGGCGACCAAGGTGTTTTCGCCACCATTGGGAATTTGAAAATCTAGGACGGAAAGTAGTCATACATATAGATGAAAGGTGAATATTGAGAATTAAAAAGGCCAAAAATGGTAATTGTGTAGTCGGAATAGTAAGAAACCCTTTCTAATTCGGAGGGAGATGCGTTACGAGAATGTTTTGGAATCTGTTAAGATCTCAACTCGCTCTAGATTATGTGGTGAAGGTCATGCAGTTAGGTGGATGCAATCATGCCAGCATTAATGCACCGGATTTCATTAGAGTTTCAGGGTTAAGCGTGCTGGGGTGAGAGAAATCTTAGGATGGGTGACCCCCTGGGAAGTGTACTAAAGGTTCTATCAATTCAGACATAAGAGACAAATGAGAAGCGAGATTAGTCTAAAGGAAATTGAAGTATACGGAATGGTTGGAAATTTTAAGAGGTCGCGTATGTCACGACCCAACCGGAGGGCACACGAGTACCCGGTGCTAACCCACCCGGGCACCCCTTAACATACTTATACGTCACATCTAGGTGAGCCACATAGTTAAATCATGCTTTTCATTCGTCATTATTCTAATCTCATTGGGCAATAACACATCTATATCATCATTAATAACTATGCCCATACAAATGTACATAAGCCGACAAGGCTATCAAAATAATATCCCAAAATATAGGCCGACAAGGCCGAAATATCTAACCATATACACATGTCTACGAACCTCTAAGAAGGGTACGTCATATCATAACATATGGGCGGGACAGGACCCCACCGTGCCCATGAATATATACACAAAAGAATCTATACCAAAAGCTGCAGGTACGAATGAAATGGAGCTCCGCTATGTAATCCCTGAGAAAATACAGCTATGGATCGAGTCTGTCTCCCTGGCCACCCCGCGGGCATGACGCAGCCGTCCACAAACAAAGGACGTCGGCACGAAGAATGTGCGAGTATGTAAAGCATGATCAATATCAATATGAAAGCATAATAGTCAACATATGAAATAACATAAGATGGGAGATAATAGCATCATCGTCATAGCACTTACTTGCTTTCCATAGGGACATTCCATTTCTATTGCGTATTTGTGTGCATATATTCATATCCATACTCATTTACCTTTCGTATCCATTTTCGTATCCGCATTCATATTTCTTCATACTCATGCTCATATCATATACACTGCATATACATAGCCTTTACTTGGCATTTACATATTCTTAACATATTCGTACTCATATTGACGTCATATACATAGCTTTTATATAGCATACCCGACCACGAAGGTTCGGTGTTTCACGTACCTGGCCCTACCAAGGCTCAGTGTTATACATACCTGGCCCTACCAAGGCTCAGTGTTATTCGTACCCAACTGCAAAGGGTGCCCGTGTATCATCATATATAGATATACATACATATTTACTATATTCTACCCAGCCATATAAGTTCGGGGTTCACAATAGCCACTTATGGGCGCATACACATATAAGCTCATAATCATCTTTAGCCTCTTTACTATCGTCATTCGTTACATTATATCCTTTAGAGGATTACTCATCGTATAAGGAACTTAGCACAATCGTATCATATCTAGAATCATAAGCTTAGTAGCTTTTAGAGATGGGATCGTTAGAGAACATCGTAGGCTCATAGAAGGATAAACATTTGGCCCAAAGAACCATGCCTTATGAAAGAAGGGTTAGCCTTACATACCTTTCCGTGCAACTATTCTATCACTTGTACGTTCTTCTTCAAGGCTCACGTTCTACCTTCATTGAAGTTATACTAATCATTAGAGAATGGATAGCTTAGCATTCATGACTAATTCTAGAGAAAATCGGACAGCATCTCCTTTATTTATACGAATTTCTCCACATTATATATCAACTCCCAATCATCAATAATAATATTCACAATAGTCTTTATTCAACTACACTATCCTTACTTCACGATTCACTTCAATTCATCCATAACCATAGACATATCTCGACAATACGTTTATTCACATACAATGTTGATTTCAATACTCTCAACATCATTTATATCATGATCATATTCATAATGTATCAAGAATCATAACTCATTCCCAACATCTATTCAAAAATGGCACTATTGTACATTCATGACCCATTTCTTATATTCTTTTGCAATCCAAGTGTTTCAACTTCCAAATACTTTAAACAACATGAAAACATCATAAAACTTACCTTAGAAGTTGTAGGAATGAACCTCGGGTGCGAATACCTCACTTGAGCAAAACCCTAATTTTTCCTTCACTTGGATTCTTGCTTTGGATGAACTTTAATGGGTTTCTTATGCTTGATTCACTTGGTTTGATGAAGTTGAACACTAATTCCCTTGAAAACTTGTGGGAGAAATGTGGAGAGATGTTTTAGAGAGAAGGGGAGTGAAAAGGAAATGAAATGAAATAAAACTTGGATCCCTCATTAAATACACAAATCTGTCCCGACCAGAACATACGGACCAACATACGGTCCGTATATTTTATACTGGCCGTATGTTTGGACCGTATGTTTGGTCCAGTGAGGCATGCCATTCTGGGCTGAACCTACGGCTGGACATACGGTCCGTATATTTTATACGGCCAGTATGTCTGGCCGTATAATGTCAGTGGTTCCGATCTTGTTCTCGTCGACTCGTTTGATCTCCAATCCTTATGGAACCTTCTTGGCACTTGTCTAACACCTCAATACCAATCTAAGGGACGTTATAAATCTACTCCAAAGTATCTTTAAGTCACCATCAACTCGTTACTCATAAATTCTTTCTGATGCTTATCGTATACATTGCCTTCTCTTGGCCACTTTCTCGTCTAACATCGAAGGTCTTTCAAATCTTATTTTAGAATCATCAAATGCTATTTCTTACTTATCAAAACATCATATACTTCGTGCTCTTCATTAGCCTATTCACTGTGCATAAACGAAATTTTTTTTGAGGTGTGACAGCGTAGGACGAGGCGGACTAGACCGGTGAAGAGAAAGAAGGTGTATCAAAGCCCTGGAACTAGGATGAGTTTGAGTAGTATTTGGAGACACTTTGTAAGCGAGACGTTAGAAAATATATATATATGTATGCGTATGATATCCCATATGTGGCTGTATCGTATCAATGGGTATGTGTATCCCTGCAATGACGTTGCGGTACATTGAAGGCATTGAACGAACAGGGTAATAAAGTTCAAGTGACAGAAGAACGTTACCAGGTAAGCTGATGTTACTTTCACTACAGATTAGGTTTGGAAAGTTTTAATGCAATGACATGTGGAAAGGAAATAAAGTGAGTATATGGAAGGTGAGGAGATCGAAATGTCGAAAAAGTAAGAAGTAAGAAACATGAGTGAGTGAGGCCTCCAAGAGAGCGACGGGCAAAGCACAGGACTATTTGGGTAAAAACTCGAAGGTAGGCATGTGAAAGGGATAAAGTGTGGTAGTATGGAACAAAAGAGGAATGTGTGGGGTTAGAGAACAGATTTCGATAAGTGGGGCTAAAAGGATAGTGACCACGACAAGGAATGTGAAGTAAGAGAAAGAATGATTAGGCCTTGCAACGATGTTAAAAGATTTCCAACTCTCGAAAGATATATTTAGAAAGGGATAAATGTGTAGCCATATTGATATGGTTGCCTCGGATATAGAGAAGCTTTCCTAAAAGGTGACTTAAGAATATAACGGATTTGCACGTTCAAAGGAATATTTCACGAACTTCCGAGCCGATACTATAAATAACAAAGAAGAGAAGGGCGCTCGAGAAGAAAGGAATCTAAGGAGGATTAAGCATGAAAATAGGGAAGGTATACTAATGGGCTAATCGAAGAAAAAGAAGAGCATTTAGCAGCAAAGTAATAGGAAATCTTTAACCATGGGAGTAAGAAGGATACTTTAACGAGTTGGCGGTAGAAAACCGATCAATCATCGAGATAAGAACGAGGATGATGGGGCGACACAAATGATTCAGAAATTAATGACATAGAACAACAATTCCTGTAAAGACCGAGAGATGCGATCATAGAGGAAATAGAATGAAATGTAAGGAACGTGCATGGAGGACAACCTGGCCGTGACATCAGAAAGACAGATGAAGGCTCGATGAACGAGGATGGAGAGAGAGTACATTATAAGAATTTTGTGCTAAGAGTAAGAAGTAGCAGGACACTCGAAAAACTTGGATGCACAGCTGCAACACAAACGCGTAGTTAAGAAGAATTATGAATAAGTGAGTTAAACGGGCGAAAGGACTAGTAGTGGATGGAAGGGTACGGAAATATTGATGATATAGACATAAATGGAAGGATAACTCAAGGTAAGAAGTTTTAGACATGTTATAAGCAAAGTCGAGAAGAAAGACGAGGAGTAAGGTATAACCGACGACTTCATAAAGGACGTGGTGAATCTCGATGTCCCTATTAATTGATGGGTCTATGAAGACAAAGACAGAGATGTGAAAAGACGGAAAAGAAAGCATCGGAATCAGATTTAACCCTTATAAGTATTCCAATTGAATACGAGAGTGTAACCAGCAAAAAGATAGATAAGGCAGACCATACGATGACAAAACCCCGGCCATAAGAAGGTCGTGAAGGGCGGCAGATAATTATCGAAGACGCCGGATACTCGAAGGCTATTGGTGTATTAGGACCTCCTTAATAAGCGGGGAAGAGCATATTAGACTTAAAAGGAATTATGACATTTTCAAGCTCCAGAAGAAGAAATTTATTAGCTCAAGGCCAGAGTTCGAGGCGTATCGGCATATCAGGAAGGTACTAGAAAGAAGCAGAAACGAATTGACAATAAGTGTACCATGAGGCAGACATAGGGAGAAAGTATGGAAGACACCTTAAGAGAATGCTTCACGCCGACATGAGCTACGATATTTCTAGACCATGGTTTGAATCCCCCGTATCGAGCAAAATTGCGCAGTGCCTAAGTATGCAGCGACATGTCCTAAAGGGTAATAAAGAGAGCAAGAAAGGTCTACAAGTTAAGTTCACAAAGGATAATGGAGAGGATGAAAAATCCAAAGGACATTTCAGATGACAACGACTATTATAACGAAAGCAACAATGATTGGTAGTTTGGTAATTTTCCGAAGAAAGGAAGAACGCTGGTCTTATGAATAGAAATAAAAGAGTTCACTGGATATTGGAAAACATTTCATAGATTACTAATTATACTGAATATGAGAGTATATGCTATGGAATTATATGAACCGTCAACGTGAAGCTATGTCTAACTATCATTGCAAAAAGGTCATATCAGAAAGCCAATAAGGAATAACGACGGATGAAGTGACCGCCGGTACAAGAAATCGAAGCTAGATATATATATATATGTTGTAAGAGAGTCGTAATGGAGTAAGAATTGCTGTAGCCCTATGCTTTTGGGTTGTATTGCGAGATTTGAAGGAAGGAGGTTAAAGAAACAGTTGTGGCAGGAGCTCAAAAATGTGGCGAGCTACAAATTTAGTTGAACTCAGATTATGAGTTTGCCATAAGTATAACTGTACTGCGAAGGATAATAAATGGCGAAGAAACATTATGTATATACGTATTTTAGATATTGATATAACTGGTCTTGGAAAGGAACTGGGGAGAATAACTTAAGGGATATAGCCATTATGCTCAATAACAACAAAGTAATGTTGAATAAGCATTTGGAATGTAAGGGTAAGAGAGATGGCGAGAAGGATATAAGGATTAGAGAGCCTGACTAACGAACTACAAAAAGTTGGTACAGTGTATATCTAAGATCAATAGATATCAAAAAGAGTAGCTCGAGATGGCACCGAAGGAGTAAACGCAAAGGGAACGCCGTATATGAGAATGGTAGTTGCCCACTAACAGGGAAACAAAGAGCGAGAAAAAAAGAATACTTATAGGACGATGAATAGTTACGGCCCGCCAAGTCAAGACTGCGATATTGGAGGCAGGACGAGAGTGAGATACTAGTAAATTTTTTATCACATACATGAGGGCAAAAAGTGAAAGTTGGTAAAGGCAATAAAAAGGAGTTAAGGAAGAATGAAGAGGTACGACCCAAATTTATAGTTCAAGTACATGGTAACCGACCTAAAGGAAGAATAACCATTCTAACAAAAATTTCGCCTCCAGGTTGGTGTTGAGTTTACAAACTGCAACATTTGAGGACGAATGTTTCTAAGGGGGGAAGGATGTTACACCCCGGAAAATTTCGCGCTCCAAGATCGTAGAAGGCGTGGTACGAGCTCGAAAAAGAGTAAAGTCATTCAAGGATTAGGGATGAAGATTAGGTGATCTAAGTCTAAGAATATATACATATATGACATTTGGAGACCATATGGTGTGAATTGGTTCATATGTTACTTGACGAAAAGCCCTCGTTACTGTAAGCTAAGTGGGGCCCACATGTCAAAATTTTATAAAGGACATATGAAGAGATATATGGGTAGTACATGGAAATTTGAGCAAGTCCTAAGAAGGACCCTTAAGACAAATATGGGCATAAGCCCTCCAAAAAGACGATTTAAGGAAACATTTTCGGATGATCTGATTTAGAGGGGCAAACACGACATTATAAGTTTTGAATTTTGAAAAACACCAAGAATGAACGTTGTACATAATTGAATTAGATTTCCAACCATAGGTTGTAGGTCCTCACACGATATCGGAATCGGGAGTTATGATCTTTTTATTGAACGAAGGCGCAGGCAGAAAAAATTAAGGAGACACGCGCGAACGCGCGAAAGAAGAATTCTAAGTCGGTCCGGGCAGAGCTGGACCGCTATTTAAAGGGAGAGACCCCCTCATTTTTGACCAAACACACCCAAAACCTCCTCAAATATTCCAAAAATTTCCCAAACCTTCCAACCATCAACGTTTTAGCCCAAAACCAGGTATAATTCCCAAATCCCGATCCAGACGGCGTATAGTTGCAACTACAAAATTGTGTATTAATGTGTTGTGGCTTAAGCTCAAGGTGGAGAAGCAAAGATACGGCAATATTATTGAGATAAAGGTATGAATCTCCTGCTATTAACGTTAATCTTGGTTTATTTACGGAGAAGGAGCTGTAAAATTGTTATAAAATGATTTTGTAATGGAAATATGGGACAAACACCATATGGGATGTCTATGAAGTATTTTGGAGTTGGAAATATTATGGTTAATACTGGTATTGTTGTGATTGTTGTTGGTTGTTGAATTGAGAATTCGGGCTAGGCATATAAACAGGGGACATGCTGCTCGATTTTCGGCAGAATATAGAATAGTTTGATTTGAAATTTGGAATAAGTGTGCGATAAAGAGTCTAACGTTAGTTTAAATCCTCTTAAATGTAGACTTTCAAGCTCGGACGAATAAGCATAGCTAATAGGAGGTTGAACAGGTATGTTAAGGCTCGTCCCTTTCTTTCAAAGGCATGATTCCTATGTTATGATTTTATAAATGCTTCCGTAACTTCATGTTTTCAAAAGTTAGAAGTTTATGCTTCCAAGGCATGTTCCTTTCCCGATAACACGCAAATGTTCTCCAAAATGTTCGTATTTTTCTAAAACAGAGGTTTTTGATTTCGTAAGCTCTTATGACAACGATGATGGCCACGTTTTATCATGATGACAAAGTGTCCAAAAAAAATGAGAATATTTTCCTATGATGATTATGATGATGAGGATTCTGTGTTTAAAGGTCCTAAGGTTACGATTTCAATGGCGATATAAGAATGTTGAGCTATTTCTTGATTTCTCGATTTTATTCATGGATGATGACTATTTTTAAAGATTCCAAAGTATATGAATTGACGCCTTATGAGATTTATGATCCTATTCTATGTTTTCTCTTGATGTTATTCTTCATTGATAGTCTCACCTTATAATAATTGTTCCTTGAGTGAGACAAAGCGACCGAGATTATTCCATAATATAATCGGAGGTTACCGACCTTACGTCACTCCGGTATAGGCATAGTTTTCTTTAGGCTCTCATGCATGCGGCTTATATGATATATGTATATGTATATGGGGAATATGGAAAAAAGGGAGTGGCGCTATAGACGCATGGCCACCTGATCGATTGGTGTAATATGATATCATCCCAGGAACGAGATGCCCGGACGTTGGACATATGTGGTTAAATGGATCGTGCCAACGATCCTTGGCATATTTTCTGTATACATGAACAAGAAATATTTTTCAAAGAAAGCTAAGCATGCATGGTATCCGCCCTAAGAGGCACTCATATGTACAGGTTACTCTTTTATCTCATGATATGCTCTATATTTCCACTCTGCTATTATTCATGTTTTACATTCCTTACTATGTTATTATTCATGCCTTACATACTCGGTACATTACTCGTACTGACGTCCTTTCTTGTGGACGCTGCGTTCATGCCCGCAGGATCAGATAGCCAGCCAGACGATCCACCGCAGTAGGACCTCCCCTCAGCAGCAGTCAGTACGCTCTATTGATCCGGAGCTACAGCCCTTTTGGTATGCTATTCTGTTATGTACATATATAGGTTTGGCAGGGCCTTGCCCTATCCTTTCTATAGTTTGTACTCCATAGAGATCTGTAGATAGTGATATGTAGCTGTGATGTTATGCAGCCCCGTCGGCACTTATTTTGTTGTACAGTATATATGTAGCGATCGGATCGGCTTGCGCCGTTACTCTCAGCATTTGTGTTTATATGTATGTGTTGGCCGTGAGTTCCCGATACGGTGTCTCTTATGTTGATTGTTCGGGAGACAGTATAGCTCAGTTACAGATTGCATATGGGCCCAGGATAGTCAGTGAGAAGTAATGCAAGCACAGGAGTGCTTAGCTAGTAGTGGTCGGGCACTTGTTACGGCCCATCGGTTTGGGTCGTGACAACTTCCTTTTTCCTTTCAATCTTGTCTAGTTGACAAATAAGACAAGTCTTCACATAAGCCTAGATGTCATTTTCCATCTTTGGCCAAAACTAATTTCGATACAGCAGTGCCAACATCCTTTCAACACCTAGATGCCTAGCATAAGGGGTACCATGCGTATCTTTTAGAAGTGAACGACTCAATCTAACACCTTGAGGAACCACAATTCTCCCCCCTTTAAAGTACTGCAGATCGTCCTCGATCCAATCCACCTAAATATACCATCTCTCACTCTATCCATCAATTTCACATACAATGGATCACTTGCAACACACAACTTGATTGTAATTACGAAATCAAATTCAATTCATGTGATAACATAAGTTGCAACAAATACCTCTTTGTGACTTAACGCATCAATGACCTGATTTTATTTGCCAGGGTTCTGCTGCCACACAAAGTCATAATCTGCCAAGAACTATTGTCATCGATCCTGCTTCAAACTCAGTGTTTGTTGAGTCTTGAAGTAAGTATTAGCCACATTGTCTGTCTTAACAACAAACTTTGTTTCCAACAAATAAACTTGCCAAATTTGAAGACAATGGATTACAACAACCATCTCTTTCTCATGTACAGAATAGCGCTGCTCTGCAGCATTCAACTTTTTACTCTCAAACATAACTGGATGATCCTCTTGGACAAACACACCACCAACAGCATAGCCTGAAGCTTCAGTGTGCACTTCAAACGACAAATAAAAGTCTAGCAATTTCAAGATTGATTTAGATGCAATTATCTTCTTCAAGGTATTGAACGCGTTGTCACAAAAGTCTAACCAACCATACTTGACATTCATTTTGAGCAAATCAGTCAAAGTAGCAGCCTTCTTTGATAGCCCATAATAAACTTTTGGTAATAATTTGCTATGCCCAAAAATAATGATCTTAATTATTTTACCCCGCTAGGTGCTTGCCAATCAAATATCGCCTGCAACTTCTTTGGTTCCATCCGCACTTGGTTTTTACTAACCAGATGGCAAAGAAATTTGATCTCATGACTTACAAATGCATATTTCTCCATCTTGACGTAGAGTTGATACGCTCTAAGTCTGTCCAACACTTTTCTCAAACGGGATAGATGCTCGTGAAGTGACCTACTATTGATGACTATATCGTCTAAGTAAAATATTATAAAGTCATCCAAGTAGTCATAAAGAACATTGTTCATTAACTTACAAAAATTTCTCGGGGCATTGGTGAGCCCAAATGACTTTACAAGAAATTCAAAGCATTCATACCTAGTTACACAAGTGGTCTTGGTGGCATCCCCCTCAGCTATGCTAACCTGCCATTAGTACGGCCTTAAATCTAACTTAATAAAATAACTAGCCTTAGACAGCCTATGCAATAGATCTTGAATCAAAGGAACAAGATACTTGTCCTTCACCGTCACTTTATTCAGCTCCCTTTAGTCAACACGCAACGTACCATCTTATTTCTTCTGGAACAACACAGGTGCACCATATAGAGCTTTTGATGGCTGAATCAGTCTAGCATTAATAAACTCAGACAATTTCTTTCTTGGTTCAGTCAATTCAATAGGCAACATGCGGTAGGGAGCCCTCGCAGTTGGTAGTGATCTAGAAATTTGTTCAATCCTTTGATATATCTCCTTTCTTGGTGGCAACTCCTTTTAGCAACTCTAGAGGCATCGCATTCTTGAATACCTTCAGCAATTCTGCAACACAATCCAGGATCTAAATCTTTATATCTGGCTTAATTTCTCCAAGTGCAGCGAGATAAGTCTCCTCACCCCATTTCAAGCCTTTTTCAACAGCGATTGCAGAACGTAAAGCAGCGATCATTGGTTTCTTACTACTCTCCCCATGAGGTCGGATTCCCTCTAAAACCCCAGGGTTGTCTTCTCCCATCAACTTTAAACTTTTTCATGAAATCAATGCCTAGAAACCCATTGAAATCATGAAGAGGAACAACAGCCATATCGAACTTACCCGTCCAATGTCCCAAAGTTAATGGAATGTCTAGAGCCACCCATTGTACTTTTAAAGTAATAGTCTTCATCTTTTTTGGACACTTAGTCACACACACAAATGATTTTAGAGGCAATAAATATGTTACATCCCATATTTTTCATACGTTAAACTACGTCGTGAACTAGTGATTATAAGCTTGGAGAGAAACAGTATCTTCAAGGTTATAAGGTGATCAGACCATGTTTAATAATTAATCAAAGGATAAGAGGTTAAATGAACCAAAGTGAGCGAATTTCCACAAAATTTCCAACCCATAGAGTGCCTATACAGACCATACATTGAAGGTACGGGCCGATGTTATAACCTGTACTTTTGGGGTAATACTAGGAGTGCTTAAAATGATAAGAAGGTTGTGCTATGAGGTATTTGAATCATATAATAGTCATATGTTAAGTGTTGAAGTCAAGCAAGTTGTAAAACAAAATTCGGTAAAACTTGTCGCAAGTTACGTTCAAAAGTTTACTGAAATTTGGGTATAATATCACTGAGATTTTCTCCCAATATACTTGGAATTATGGGGTGATCTAAACACCAAATTTAATTTATACGATTATAGTTTATAACTCATTAAATCGCTCAGCAATACAACGTCGAAGTAGAGAGATATTAGTGTTTTCGTGAGATTGTGCAGGCAGCCCCTATTGGGACACACATAGGCGGTGGGAAATTTCTTTTGATATTTAAATTGGTGTCTTCCTTATCTCAATTCATTTTCTACACCAACATATCCTAAACATGCCAAAATACACTCTGAAGGGTTTCTACATGAATCAAAGGGCAAAACCAAAGGTAAACAACACAAATCAAGTGTCGAATACCCCGTGGTGCTAGTAAGATCGTAGTTCCTTTGGTTGTTTTTGATTTGAAGGTTAACTCAAGTGGAAGTAAGCTAAAGTTAGGAGATTTTATAGATATATAAGGTAATATTATCTTTTCTCTCTATGTATTTGAGCTTTGTGGAACTCTAGATGTGTTGGTTGTTGAAGAACTTGAGAAAAAACAGTCGAATAACCTTCACAAGCTGTTTTGTTGTTCTTGTAGCATAGTAGAGTTGTTCTAGTTGTATTAAAAGGTTGAATATGTATTGAGTAACATGAGATGTAGGTTTTTGTTGTTGCTGATATTGTTGTTGTTACGAATTTGGGAAGTAAAGAAAAGGGGGGAGATGCTGCCCGATTAATTAAATGACGAACTTGCCATCAATTGTTGTAGTATGTTCTTGGGTATTGATTGTAGTCTTGTTGTTAACCCTTATAGATCAGCATATTGACGAGCCGCTCGTGGCGAGTGTGAAGGATATCTACTCACGATATATGTAAGGTTTTCTTTCTTAGGCATGATCTTGTAAGTTACGTCAACCTTATAAGAAGTTCAAGGGGGTGAGTTAAAATAAACGTTCCAGTCCGGCGGTAAATATTATGCTAGAGATGGGCTGTCCTTAATGGTAACCCCTCAGAGCAGTCCTTAATAGTAAACAGAGCCTTTGAGAAGTTTAGTATCCTAATCATATTAAGAAGCTGGGTACTTAATAGCTAATTATGTACAAATAGTTTAACAAGCTATAAGGAATATGCAGTTTGTAGAATGAGACAAAAGTACTGTCACACCCTAATTTCTGTTAGGGCGTGATGGGCATCCGGCCCTTACTTAGGGCCGAGCGAACCCGCTGACTCTCGCTATACTCAAAATCATGCTGGGCCCTTAAATCATAACATAAATACATCATGAAAGGTTTCCGGAAATCAGATATGCTTTTCATACTTTTTCAAATCAAATAAAATCTGTAACATATGAAACTTGTAACACAATGCATAATAATACATCGGCTTACGTAGCCGCTTACAAAACTGACATCTTATACACACGACATTGTCTGCAAAGTATCTAACACAACTCTAGATACCATAATAAAAGAACTCTAACTCGGCAACACTCCAGGAGAAAATGGAGCTCGCCAATCCAGCTGCAACATCTTCTACTAACGTCTTCTACTCATCTGGGTGTACCTGCGTGGCATGAAACGCTGCCCCCGAAGAAAGGGGGTCAGTGCGGAATATGTGCGAGTATGTAAAACATGAAATACGAAAAGCGGGATCATCTGCGAAGTAAAGAGTATAGAAAATCATAAGACTTGCCTTTGAAAACACATATCTTGCATGTCAATGTTATAAAATCATCGTAAAAACATATAGCGTGTCCCGGCCCTCTAGCGAGGGACTCGGTGAGTAAAATCATGATTTACATATATAAAGTGTACATATAACGTGCCCCGGCCGTCTAATGAGGGACGCGGTAAATAAAATCATATCATCATATCATCATGTATGCATGCATATACATATATATATATATACCGTACCCGGCCCTCTAGTGAGGGACTCGGTGAATGAAGTCATCATATGCCATCCTGGCCGCCTCCCCCATATCATCATATCATATAACGTGCCCGGCCCTCTAGTGAGGGACGCGGTAAATATAACGTGCCCCGGCCCTCTAGTGAGGGACGCGGTGAATAATGCAAAGGAATTGCACAAATACATGCCACGGCCGGGACGCGATGAAGGACATGTGAGGCGGCACGAGCGAGTAGTGAGAAACCATATGCACATAAATCATCATCATAGACTCGATGGATAAGTAAGTAGTCGACGCTCGAGAGTCAAAACGGAAATCATGTTAAGTTCCTTAAAAAACAAAGTCGTTAGGACTGTACAAAGGAAATCTCGGGGACCACGGATATGCATCAAACCAATCCGGGCCCGCCCATGAAAGATCAAGTCATTATACGTTACAAAACTTTCTACGAACATTTCAAAGCAATCCGGTTCTATCTATGAAAGTTACGGACATTTTTAGACATAGGATCCTTTAGGAACAAAACCGTTTATACAACATTCTAAATCCAATCATATCAAAGACATAAAGACCATAGCTTGACCATATTAAGGATGCTAACATCAATAAGCAAATATGAATCATAAACGTGCTCAGAACTTAAGCGTGGAGTTACCTCGAGGCTCGTGTCATAGCCTAATCACAACTAGGACATGCCAAAAGAAAGAAAGGAGAGCTTCACATACCTTGTCCGCTTCCTAAGCTAACCCAAACTTAAGTCTCGGCTTCTCATTATCTACAATAACATCATTAGATATTAACCATTAGCCATAAGCACTCAGGAACCCAATTCCAAACTAACACTTTGTCTACAGAAATTTGGGCAGCATTTCCCCTATAAATTCAACACCCCGAGAATCCAACTTGGCCAAAATCATCAACAACAACACCAACAATCATATTTACAACATCAATAATCAATTCATAACGCACTATGACGCTAATAACTCTTCTCCACATATTTCGACAACATTCCAATTATATTTAATTCGACTACATACAATCAAGCCAACATCAATGTTCGCATATTCAAAGACTAACCCAAGATCATTCGAACAAGATTCAAGAACGCTTCGGGCAATTCACAAAATATTCAAGACAACCCAACCCATATCTTACTTCACCCGACACTTCCAAATGCCATAAGAACAACCACAATACATTTCTCTCTTCCAAATTCATAAACTATATCGACAATTCCATACGTTAGCAACATCATTTTTCATCAATACAAGAAACTATATTAGAGTCACTTTTAGGTTCTAAATCAGCCACAAACAATTACAACTTCAATTTGAGTCATCAAACCTTCATTTTCATCACATATTCCATAACAACAACAACTACAATACCAAGTAAATTTAACTCATCATTCCTACACAACACACATATATGCACGGCCACAACTTCCATACCACAATCTCATGAATTTCATTCATTTCCACACTCCACAACATACACAAATCATCCACAACACATGAGAAGGGGATTGAACCTTACCTTTTCCATTCAACTTCTCTTTCTCGGCTAGGATATACTTCACAAGAATGAACGCTTTGTTCGCTCCAACAACTACTCCACGTTAAGGAGGGCCTTCCAATTGGTATGAAAACTAGAAGGAAATAATTTTTCATGATCAAAGTTTAGGGGTCATGTTCGGCCAGCCCTCTTTGGCCGAATGCCCTCTATTTTTTTTCTCTCTCCAATCTTCTTAAATTTTCTTAAGGTGAGAATGATGAATGGTACCTTGTGTTGTCATTACTTATATATATATATATATATATATATATATATATATATATATATATATATATATATATATATATATATATATAAAGTGCACATGGTAGGTCATGCCCCGCTTCTTTTCTCCAATTTTCTAGAATTTTCTAGGATGATGAATATGTCTTGCATGGTC
Organism: Lycium ferocissimum; assembly: GCF_029784015.1. Classification (NCBI taxonomy): domain Eukaryota; kingdom Viridiplantae; phylum Streptophyta; class Magnoliopsida; order Solanales; family Solanaceae; genus Lycium; species Lycium ferocissimum. Next base: position 52,167,277 of record NC_081353.1, on the reverse strand, counting down.
ATGAATTATACATATACACACACACACACACACACCTATATATATATGAAATGACCACATGGCCCTCTTTATGGCTTAAAACAATTGGCCAAACTAGGAGTGGGGCCCACGGCCACTTGTGGCTTCTCCAAGAAGTCATGAATAATAACAATTTCCAAATTCCGGGTTTGCCCTTAATATTCCATACCAATAAAAAGATGACTATGCAACTTATGTATTCTTACAAAACCTGAAAAAAATATAACCTTGTCCTTAACTTTCCGCAATTTACTCGGAATATCCCATTGTGCAAAATACGGGATATAACATCCTTCCCCCCTTTAGAACATTCGTCCTTGAATGTTCAACTGGTCTCGTAAGTCTTCTAAGTATCTTAGGGGGGGGGGGGGTTTCCTTTATTACCACGGCATGCAATCTCATCTACCAATCCTATTTCTTCTCCACCTTGTCTCCAGCCTGTCAAGTCGTCTCCTCCCTGTTATTGTTCTGCCACACGGACTCGGACCCTTATAATCGTAACACAAGCACCTATGACTTTGCGTCTCATTAACAATGACTCCAACGGGTCCCACTGTACGGGAATTTCGGGGTGTAATATCCTTTTCTCCTTAGGAACAGTCATCCCCTCTTTTGGGTTCGACTATCAGTTGCTAAGTCCTACCTTAAAACATACGTCAGTCTCTTCTCATTCTTACCTAACTCCTTTGTCGCCTGCAACCCACTTCTTGCCTTCATGTATTTGACCGGAACTTGACTAGTATCCTGCTCTTATCCAGATTTCCATCTCCACTACTGTAGCCTTCACTGATCATGCCATAGCTACCCATCGTCCTGCAGTATTCCCTTTTTCTTGTTTCTTGCTCCCTTGTTAATAGGCCATTACCTTGCTCGTATTCGGCGCACACTTTGCGTTTATCTCTTCAGTGCCATCTCGGCTATCCTTTCTATACCTATTGCTCTTTGTCTTGCTCTGCGATGACTGTCTGTAGCCTGCCAGTTCGGGTTCCCATTCTTTTGCGTCCTTGTCACCACCCCTTTTAATCATACCTTCTAACTATTTACCCACCAGGACCTTATCGCTAGTGGGCATAGTGGACACGCGTGTTCCTTAACCTATTCCCCTTAAATCTTGCCATACAACCCAAAAGCATAGGGCCATGGAAATTCTTATCCCCTTATAGTTATCTTACAACACAAGTACACGTATCTCCGATTTCCTTGTGCTAGCGGTCGTTTCGTCAATCCTTATTCCTTGTTAGCTTTCCGGTACGGACTTTTTATTTCCATTCGTGGAGGCAGCATTCTTTCTTTCCTTCAAAAAATTTTTCCAACTACTAATCGCTGTTCTTTTACTACAACTGCCATTGTCATTCCAAGAGCCCTCTTAGGTTCGCTATCTTTGCTAGCACCCTTTTGTACCCTTAGCTCGAAGATCCTTCTCGCTCTTTACTCTCTTATCAAATACTTACTTAGTCTCCTTCTTAGCATACCAATACTTACAGGTGGCATCACTATCCTTGTGCAACTTGTATAAGGTACGTTCAATCTTAGACATGGTCCTTCCGTCCCTTGGTTTATTCTGCCCTACATATCTTGTTCGTACTAGAACCCGCTCGTCTTATTTTGTCATATTTCTTTCCCTTCCTTCACTCGCTCTTGACTTGCTCGCTTCTTTCCATAAAGGATTTTCTATTCCTTCTTCTCTATTACCTACAAGTCGCAGCAGCATTAGCGAACAACTCTATAGCCAACATCTTGGCTTTTAACCTAATATATCATCGCTATCTTTCATACTATCTCTTAAGTTATTCGATACAATCCTCTTGTCACACTTTTTCTTCCTTTCTATACGTCCATTGTCTAATGTCCTGTCATTCAAAGTTTCTACAAAAACTTCTCACACCGCTTCCCCCCTTTGGGGGTGTACTTATACCATTATCTGTTTATACTTGCCCCATGTCCTTATTTTCAAGCTCAGTTAGGCAGTATTTCTATTTCGTCGATAAGTATCCAAAGTCTCTTGGAATGTCATCTCTACCCCAACCTATCTTGGATGCTTCCTTTGGTGTCCCCTTATCATTCCTCCCGCTTATGTCTATCTTTTATTCTGCACACAAGGAATCTTATGCTACCTCCGTGTCAGTCAGAATCCACTACTCCTACATAATCCTTCTCTCATTTTCAAAACGTATTCTGTTCACCCACGTCTATCTGCATCGTACCAGTCATCTTCTAGCACTCATTCTACCTTGTTTCTCATCTTCCTATAATTGGTCTTTCACAGTCCCGTCACTCATGGCGCTCGTGTCCTCAATTACACACGCCATATCCTATTACTACACTATTGTCTCACTTTCTTCTTATTCCCTCTTTCTGTTAACCCTTCCTCTTCACCGGTCTGATCCGCCCCGTCCAACGCGTCCTCTTAAGGTTTTTGGCCACTCCGCATACTCTAATTTCCCTTAAGCTACTCTAGCTTCTCCTTTACTTCTTGTTCACGTCGAATTTTATAAGATTTTCAGAAAACTTCCCAGGGGGGTCACCCATCCTAAAATTTCTCTCACTTCAGCACGCTTAACCTTGAAACTCTAATAAAATTGGGTGCGTTAAGGCTGGTACGATCGCGTCCACCTCACCGCATGACCTTTATCACCTAATCGGGGGTAAGTTGAGATCTTAACATATTCCAAAACGTCCTCACAACACATCTCACCAGCTGGCTTATCCATACATTCCTTCTCGTCATAATTCTCTTTTCTCCATACCCCTATCCTAACCGTATCATTACTCCCTTTTTCTATAATCTCATCATATTTTTCTCCTACCTATTGGTTCAGTCGGTACCTTAGTATATCACTTTATCCAAATCTACCGGCCCTTTCTAAATCCTCTCTTAATAGCACAAGTCCTTTCCGAATTAATGGTTACCACATCCCCATCGACCTCCTATTTACTATCATCACCCATTTCACAGTTAACTTATTCCCAAAGGGCAGCCATACTCACAGCTCAGTCAAATCCCCATCATTACTATTGACACAACCTTTCCCAAACATATCCCAAGCTTACATCTCATTCTCGTATTATTTCTAGAAAACTTTTGGCAGAGTTTCCTCTGTATTCCTTACTATCCAAAACCTGCACGCAGGAAATACCAACAATGCCTCACAGGGCCAACACATGTATACATATATCATATCATATCACGGCCACACAGGGCTCCCAATATCAACAATAGTATGAAAATAATTAACTTACCTCGTACGTCCAACTCAAACTGCACCTGTTACACTTTCCTCTTTACTTTCCCTTTCAGTTTTCAACTTTACATTTCAATTGTACGTCAATACCGTACTCGACATATATCTTTCGTACCTTTACTTACCTGCGTGCTTTGTAACTTCCAATATCGTCGGTCACCTTCTTCAATCGATGTCGTTCTTCTGCTGAAATCGAAGGTTAGTATAAGAAATCTCATTTCCTATGACTTGGCTCTATGGCACGATCTAAGAGGTGAAAGAAAAGTAACCACCCTAGATGCCCCGTAGCCTCCTGTTTATAAATGTGGCCGGCTTCACACCATAAACAGGACTCTACCGGACACGATTTTGCAGACAACCCCTAGGACGAACTGCTCTGATACTAATTTTTCACACCCTAATTTCTGTTAGGGCGTGATGGGCACCCGGCCCTTACTTAGGGCAGAGCGAACCCGCTGACTCTCGCTATACTCAAAATCATGCTGGGCCCTTAAATCATAACATAAATACATCATGAAAGGTTTCCGGAAATCAGATATGCTTTTCATACTTTTTCAAATCAAATAAAATTTGTAACATACGAAACTTGTAACACAATGCATAATAATACATCGGCTTACGTAGCCGCTTACAAAACTGACATTTTATACACACGACACTGTCTGCAAAGTCTCTAACACAACTCCAGATACCATAATAAAAGCACTCTGACTCGGCAACACTCCAGGAGGAAATGGAGCTCGCCAATCCAGCTGGAACATCTTCTACTAACGTCTTCTACTCATCTGGGTGTACCGCGTGGCATGAAACGCACCCCGAAGAAAGGGGTCGATGCGGAATATGTACTGAGTATGTAAAACATGAAATACAGTAAGCGGGATCATACTGAAGTAAAGAGTATAGAAAATCATAAGACTTGCCTTTGAAAACACATATCATGCATGTCAATGTTATAAAATCATCGTAAAAACATATAGCGTGTACCGGCCCTCTAGCGAGGGACTCGGTGAGTAAAATCATGATATACATATATAAAGTGTACATATAACGTGCCCCGACCCTCTAATGAGGGACGTGGTAAATAAAATCATATCATCATATCATCATGTATGCATGCATATACATATATATATACACATACCGTACCCGGCCCTCTAGTGAGGAACTCGGTGAATGAAATCATCATATGCCATCCTGGCCGCCTCCCCCATATCATCATATCATATAACGTGCCCGCCCCTCTAGTGAGAGACGCGATAAATATAACGTGCCCCGGCCCTCTAGTGAGGGACGCGGTGAATAATGCAAAGGAATTGCAGAAATACATGCCCTGGCCCGGGACGCAGTGAAGGACATATTGAGGCTGGCACGAGCAGAGTAGTGAGAAACCATATGCACATAAATCATCATCATAGACTCAATGGATAAGTAAGTAGTCGACGCTCGAGAGTCAAAACGGAAATCATGTTAAGTTCCTTAAAAAACAAAGTCGTTAGGACTGTACAAAGGAAATCTAGGGGACCACGGATATGCATCAAACCAATCCGGGCCCGCCCATGAAAGATCAAGTCATTATACGTTACAAAACTTTATACGAACGTTTCAAAGCAATCCGGTTCTATCTATGAAAGTTACGGGCATTTTTAGACATAGGATCATTTAGGAACAAAACCGTTTATACAACATTCTAAATCCAATCATATCAAAGACATAAAGACCATAGCTTGACCATATTAAGGATGCTAACATCAATAAGCAAATATGAATCATAAACGTGCTCGGAACTTAAGAGTGGAGTTACCTCGAGGCTCGTGTCATAGCCTAATCACAACTAGGACATGCCAAAAGAAAGAAAGGAGAGCTTCACATACCTTGTCCGCTTCCTAAGCTAACCCAAACTTAAGTCTCGGCTTCTCATTATCTACAATAACATCATTAGATATTAACCATTAGCCATAAGCACTCGGGGAACCCAATTCCAAACTAACACTTTGTCTACGAAATTTGGGCGGCATTTCCCCTATAAATTCAACACCCCGAGAATCCAACTTGGCCAAAATCATCAACAACAACCCAACAATCATATTTACAACATCAATAATCAATTCATAACGCATTATGACGCTAATAACTCTTCTCCACATATTTCGACAACATTCCAATTATATTCAATTCGACTACATACAATCAAGCCAACATCAATGTTCGCATATTCAAAGACTAACCCAAGATCATTCGAACAAGATTCAAGAACGCTTCCAAACAATTCACAAAATATTCAAGACAACCCAACCCATATCTTACTTCACCCGACACTTCCAAATGCCATAAGAACAACCACAATACATTTCTCTCTTCCAAATTCATAAACTATATCGACAATTCCATACGTTAGCAACATCATTTTTCATCAATACAAGAAACTATATTAGAGTCACTTTTAGGTTCTAAATCAGCCCACAAACAATTACAACTTCAATTTGAGTCATCAAACCTTCATTTTCATCACATATTCCATAACAACAACAACTACAATACCAAGTAAATTTAACTCATCATTCCTACACAACACACATATATGCACGGCCACAACTTCCATACCACAATCTCATGAATTTTATTCATTTCCACACTCCACAACATACACAAATCATCCACAACACATGAGAAGGGGATTGAACCTTACCTTTTCCATTCAACTTCTCTTTCTCGGCTAGGATATACTTCACCAGAATGAACGCTTTGTTCGCTCCAACAACTACTCCACGTTAACGAGGCCTTCCAATTGGTATGAAAACTAGAAGGAAATAATTTTTCATGATCAAAGTTTAGGGGCCATGTTCGGCCAGCCCCCCTTGGCCGAATACCCTCTATTTTTTTTCTCTCCAATCTTCTTAAATTTTCTTAAGGTGGGAATGATGAATGGTACCTTGTGTTGTCATCACTTATATATATATATAAGTGCACATGGCCGGTCATGCCCCCTTCTTTTTCTCCAATTTTCTAGAATTTTCTAGGATGATGAATATGTCTTGCATGGTCATGAATTATACATATACACATACATGCCCCCTACAAATATGAAATGACCACATGGCCCCCTTTATGGCCTAAAACAATTGGCCAAACTAGGAGTGGGGCCCCCGACCACTTGTGGCTTCTCCAAGAAGTTATGAATAATAACAATTTCCAAATTTCGGATTTGCCCTTAATATTCCATACCAATAAAAAGATGACTATGCAACTTATGCATTCTTACAAAATCGGAAAAAAATATAACCTTGCCCTTAACTTTTCGCAATTTACTCAGAATATCCCATTGTACAAAATACGGGATATAACAAGTATGACCTTAAAGGAGCATTTAGTAACTACAGTATTGTTACACCTCACAGTTGGGTACGTTAAGAATCGCTAGGCGTTAGTCGTCCAATTGTGAACACCGGGTTGTTGTCGAGGACATGAGATCATATGTTCTTATCTTATGATTATGAGGGTTTAAGATCATGTAATAAGTCATGTAAGGGTTGGAGGGCAAGTGAATCAGGGAGATTAAGTTTCCGGAATCTTGGAGGAAAGTTAGATAGGAATTGGTATGATAATTTTAGTCCAACTTAGGGAAAGGATACCTTTTAGTAAATTAAGAGTTTTGAAGTGAAACAAAAGCCTAAAATGAAGTTTGAAAAGTCTAGTTTCCAACACAACAAACCTTGCGTCGATTGGACATAGGAATCAAACGTTTTGCGTGTTTTAAGATCGGCTGTTAGGGCTGGGAATTAACCCTGAGCGAATGCGCCAGAAGGTGGCGCGAACGCGCAGGGGAGGACCCTGCAACTCAACGCGAACTTTCCACTTGGCAGCGCGATTGCGCTGAGCAAATTTTAAGTCGGTCCAAGCAGAACCTGGACCGTTATATAAAGGGGTCACCCCCTTATTTCTTTAGCCAAAACACCCCAAACTCTCTCCAATATTCTGGAAATTTCCCCCAAATTCCCAACACCAAATTTTAAGCCTAAACCAGGTATAATTCCTAAATTTCGGTCTAGACGACGTATAGTTGCGACTACAAAATCATATAGCGACGCGTTATGGCTTAAGCTCAAGGTGGAGAAGTGAAGATATAGCAATATTATCAGGAGAAAGGTATAAATCTTTTATTATTAATTTTAATCTTTGTTTATTTACAGAGATAGAACTGTCAAATAGCCGTATAATAGTTTTGTTAGTGGAAATATGGGATAAACCCCATATGGGATGTTTATGGAGTATTTTGGTATTGAGAATATTATGATTGATGTTGGTATTGTTGTTGTTGTTGTTGGTTGTTGAATTGAGAATTCGGGCTAGGCACATAAATAGGGGAGATGCTGCCCGATTTTCAGCAGGATATAGGATATTTTGGTTGGAAAACTTAGTGAAAGTGTATGATAATGAATCTAACGATAGTGTGAATCCTCTCGAATGTAGATTTACGAGCTCGGACGGATAAGGGTAGCTAATAGGAGGTCAAACAAGTATGTTAAGGCTAGTCCGTTTCTTTCCAAAGGCATGATTCCTTTCTTGTGAACCCATAAATATTTCCTAAAATGTCCTTATTCTCAAAGACCAGAGATTTATGATTCTGAAAGCTCTTATGACGATAAAGATGAGTATGTTTTTATAAAGATAATGACGATGTTGATGATCTTATTTCCAGAAATTCCAAAGCTTATGGATTTGATGCTATTATGAGATTGTTGATTTTATTTCATGATTCTCTTGATGTCATAGATTGTTGTTGATCTCATCTCATGTTACTTGTTCCTTCGAGGTAAGATATAGCGGTGACGATTATTCCATAATATAATCGGAGGTTACCGACCTTACGTCACTCCGATAGAGTTGTAGCGTTGATTGGGCTCTTATGCATGCTTATGTTATGTATGATAACACCGAGCCTAGTTGGCCGGGCATGACACCACTTCGGTAGGCGGCTGATAGATAATGATAACACCAGGCCTACTTGGCCGGACATGACACCACTAGTGGGCGGCGTGAGATGATTACCCCAGATGAGGGAGGCCTGGACGCTAGCTAATTATGTTATTGATTCAGACAGTTTATGTATGTATATGTGATATGTTCTAAAGGTGAAAGCGAGCATGCATGATTCCGCCTCAAGAGCCAAGCAGTTACAGTTATCCTTTCTTCTTATGCTTTTTATACTCCATTATTATGTTATCATATATGCCTTACATACTCAGTACATTGTTCGTACTGACGTCTTTTCTTTTATGGACGCTGTGTTTATGCTCACAGGTAGACAGGGAGACGACCCGGATACCTAGGAACCTTACCAGCAGCTGTACAAGAGCACTCCACTACTCCGGAGTTGCCTCTCATTGGTATATTCTTCTGTGTACACATTTGGGCCATGGCGGGGTCCTGTCCTGTCCTTATGATCTCAATATTCTAGTAGAGGCTCGTAGATACTTATGTGTGGGTAATAGATGTTACGAGACTTCTTTAGCCTATACTTTATATATCATTTTATAGCCTTATAGGCCTATGTATGCACACCTGTTTTGGGAGATATTTGAAGATTGTTTCATGATAAGTCTGGTGTTGAGAATGATGTATGTTCAGGCTGAGTATGATACACAGCATGCTGAGTGGTGCTCGGTAGTCAGCTCCGGTTACCCGTCATGGCCCACTTGTTGGGTCGTGACAAGTATAGGCTCACAAGTTAGCCATATGTTTACGAAGATAGCTATGTCACTTCTCAGTTAAGTAAGACCAAATATGAATTAAGGAAGAGTTAAGAGACATAATGCGTTGCCTAAAACGAGTTATGATTTAAAGATTATAGCAAGTCCCTTAATGATGTTATAAGTCGATAGAATATAAGCCCGTAGCTACCTACTTATTGATTGATGGTTTCATATGAACAGTCTAACGAGCCGGGAGTATCACCTAGTTTATAGAAGAATAGAATCCTATAATATCTTGAAACAAATCATGATTTGAGGATAGTTATATGTTTCCTAAAGTAGTTAGAAAAAGCGCCAATACTAAGGAGAGTGAAGTACGGGTAAGAAATGTAGCAAGTTGCTTAAAAAGATTATAAGTTACTAATCAGAGCGAGTTACTTAACAAGTTTATGAGCTTATATACGAGCCTTAGCTTGCTGGTTGTTGGTCGTTGTTTGTATGACTGTTATGATATGGCATATGCATATGACACGAGCCTAATGGATGGTCTATGAGTGCATAGGTGCAAATTAAAGGTTGGCTATGACGGTCTGAAGATGAAACACATAGTTCCACCTAAGTAAAAGTTAGCCCTATGGACGGTCTATGAACGCATAGGTGTATAATGAGGGTTGGCTATGGACAACCTCAGTTGCACACATACTCCATCCCGGTTATTGTGAGCCGTACGGACGGTCCACTTTGGTACGCCAATCCACCAGTTATTCATATTTGTAACTGATCCTTATGGACGGTCTGTCTTGCAACGTGTAAGTGCCACTTTTATGTTTCAATTTAGCCTTAGGGAATATGATCTAGTAGAGGTGAGTAATTAGATATAGTATGACAGTCAGAACAATATTACAGATAAGAGTTCTAAAGCATAATAGTTCTACAGTATACAGAGTATTCAGGTAAGCTCAGATGTCTCGTGATATAGCAATACGACCTAAGAGTATTCCAAAGGTGTTCATTCATAACCTTGCATTAGAGTTTTACTTATACATTATCTATATTCATGTGCTTCAGATTTAGGTATACATATGTCATTTACGGTATTACATGCACTTGTGTTCGGGGCTATATAGATTGTTACACCTCGTAAAAATTTGCGTCGTTTTCATTGTTTGCATCATAAGTAAACTAACGTAATCTCGGAGAGGCCATGGAACCCTTATAAGGTCAAATCAGGTCTTGATTGAGTGTTAATTACATGTCGTAAAGATTTGAGGTTAAACGAATCGAAGAAAGCGCGTTTCGACGAAACTTTGCGTCTGCGGATGGCATCTGCAACTCATTTGGAAGAATGCCATGCATTCTTGGAAAAAGATGGGGTAGATAAAATGATCAAGGTTCTACCTAAGAAATGCCTTAGGATCTGCGAACGCATATGGCATCTGTATCGCAGATCCCAACGCATTTCAAAGGCGATGGCCGACTTTCATGTTTTAAATTCATGTTGAAAGCTAATTTTTAATTATTTTCCATCCAAACTTCGACCCTAATCTCTCATAAGACCCTATAATCATTTCACCATGGTTCATGAGGAATTCTAAGGTAATCAACTCAAATCCAAGGAAAGGAGTGTAGCCTACAAGAAAACTACCTTTATGATGTTGTCTTGCTATTAAGGGTGGTTATAAGCAAAGTACAACTTGGATTCGACTTGAAACTACTGTAAGGGGTAAGTATATTGTGTTCTTGCTTGTGCCTAAGGCTATCTTAATTTTGGTTAAGTTAAATGGATGGATTAAGCATAAACAAGTGAGTAAAGTTGCTAATTGAGGATAGTTAGATTTGCGGACTGTTTTCTTGTTACATATATATGGTTTATGGCTGGAATCATTGATGAATGACTTCATTTTCATGTTAAAGGTATTTTTAAGATAAAGTAAGAAGTTCATAAGGGTGATACAGGTTCAATCCGAGGCTGCCGCTCGTCGTGAGATATTGGTAGCTTGTTGTTGATATATTGTGCTCTGTTGTTGATGTTTGTGCTTTGTGCTTTGTTGGATATTTTCTGTTGTTGTTGTGTATATATGAAGTTGGAGGAAGTACATGATATAGGGGAGATGCTACCAAATTTACTTAGACGAGCTACTAGCTTAAGTTACGAACTTGGTTTTTACGTTGTATTAATCACAAGCCTCATGGTGCTATTCTAGATTGAATTGATTTGTGAATCGCTTGAGAGGTGATAAGGATTTAAGGGGACTCAAGGTATGTTAAGGCTAACCCTTTCTTCTTTTTGCATGACCTTTACGAAATGCAAAGTAAACGAAAGATATTCATAGCGGCTCTATTCCTAGACATGGTAGAACCTTATGTTTCTTGCCCTGTATGTTATGACATTGATTCTATCATATGGTTCATTGATCCTTAAAAGTAAGTAAGTCCTATTGACTATATTAGTTCCATAATGTAAATTGGAGGTGCAACGACCTCATGTCACTTTGATGGAATCATGATGTTCCCTTTTAGCTCTTACACATGCATTATACATATATATTATGATAATGATTACTCACACAGGCCAACGGCGTTATATACGCATATATAAATGTTATACCCCGCGTTTCAAGAGCATAAGTATGACATGTACCCCATCATAGAAATGGAGTGTCGGAGACGTCCCATGATGTTTTGAAAGGCACAAGCCATGGAAAGTACGTAACAACGAAGAAAAAGGGTGAATTACGACCTCGTAAGTCGTAATCGGGAAAGAGTATTTCGAAACACGAGAACATGGCCATTATTGGTATAATGAATGACAAATACCATATATGGAGAGTTTCGGAATATTTCGAGGTCGAGTAAATTGAAGAGAAATAAGTTCGACGAAAATTTGAGAAATGCTGGGCGGATTTTTAGTCAACTTTGGAGGCGCATATCTCCTAGTATATTTGGAGTTTTAAGGTAAAACAAAAGCCTAAAATGGAGTTCATCGAGTCTAGTTTGTAACGCAATAAACCGTTCATCGATAGGATATCGGAGTAGAGAATTATAGACTTTACAAACTGAACTGTCGACGCAGAAACAACATTTGCGCAAAGATCACCGCTAAGGTATTGCTACGGCACCGCTACGATGCGCTACAAAGCCACCGCTACGATCTTGCTACAGTGCCCCCGCCTCAGCCCCTATATAAAGGGTTAAAACCCCATTTTTTTCATCCAAAAAATTCCAGAAAATTCAGCAACAAAAGGGAGCAAATATGCCTCACAAAAATGAGAATTTTGAGTGAAATTTCTAGTAACAAAGTACCAATCGAAGTCCGGGCAACGCATAGTCACGAATATAATTTCGTGTGATGTTGGAGTGGCTTGGGAACAAGAAAATAGTGAAGAATTTTCTACCTTCATAAAAATAAGGTATGAAGTGTTGAATCTCTTTCTCTATCACTATGAATTAAGGAATAATTTCAAGAATAGTGGTTATGGTGTGTTGCGTTGATGTTGTTGATTTATGGATTGAGGATTGAAGAGAAATTTGGATGAAAATACATATATTTGTCTTGTACGATGTTGAGGATGTTGTTATTGATGTTGTTAGTATTAATTTCGACTTCTTTACGGAAATAAAGTTATTAATTAGTCGTATTCCAAGTTGGTTGGTTGGGAAATTTAGAAAACGATGTGTGCGGGTCGTTTTATGGCATACGTTGGTGTTGGAAATGATGTTATTACTATTGGTTTTGTTATTGATGTTGTTGGTTGTTGAATTGGAATTTCGGGGCTAGGCACATAAATAGGAGAAATGCGCCCGAATTTCGACGAATTAAAAGGACTTTCGTTAAGTGTTTAAGACGAGCGTATGACGATGATCCTAACGATATTATGGATGGTTCTATATGTAGATTACGAGGCAACGTGTCACGACCCAACCCCGTAGGCCGTGACTAGTGCCCGAGCTGGGCACCCAAACACATTTATTAATCCGAATCACATACAGATGACTTATACGTATACAAATATCCATGCCGTCTCCGTTTCCCACACAAACATACATATATCACGAGAGCCGGCAAGGCTATCATATGGCGCAACGGCCCAAAATATATACAAATGCAAGCCGACAAGGCTGCCACGGTGAATGGGATCGCCCGGAACATATAACCTACGAACACACCTGTACAGAGATAGGCACAACCCACATATACATCTACAGACCTCTAAACAGATCAACAGAATCATATGACGGGATAGGGCCCCGCCGTACCCCTGAGCAAACAACTACATATGCAACAGAAAGGTATATACCAAAATGTAGGCTCCGAAATAAAGGGAGCACTCCAACAGCAGAATAGATGTCCTAGATTAAAGGGGCCCCCGAAA
>NC_081353.1:52129747-52153854 GCF_029784015.1 Lycium ferocissimum | reverse complement strand
AAAAAAACGGCGTAGTTCATATGTGCAATAAGAGTCGGCGGGTTCGCCGGCTCCGATTATGGGGTCGGGTGCCCATCACACCCTAGTAGGATCGGGGTGTGACAGAAAGTTACGGACGTTCGTAGTTACAAAACTCTTTTGAAAACAAAACTTTTTATGCAACTCTTAAAATCCAATCATATGGAAGACATAAGGACTATAATCCGACCGTATCAGAATGCGAACATCAAGAAACGAGTGTGAATCATAAACATGTTCGAAATTTTAGAATAGAGTTACCCCCAAGGCTCATAACATATCATACCTTACTCATATCTAAGACATGCCAAAAGAAGGAAAGGTAAGCTTTACATACCTCGATCGCTTCCTACGCTAATCCAAACTTAAGCCTCGGCTTCTCAAAATCTACAATAATGTCATTAGGCATCAACCATTAGTCATAAGCATCGACGAATCCAATTCTAAGCTCGCACTTTATTTACAGAAATTTGGGCAGCACTTCCCTTATAATTTCAACAACCCCGAGAATTCAACTCGGCCAAGACAATCATCATCAATACCAACAACCATTCCAACAACATCAATAATGAATTCAAAACGCATTCTAACATTAATAATTCTTTTCCATACAATTCGACAATATTCCATTTTCATTCAAACCCACTACATACTTTCAACCCAACATCAACGCTCATACATTCACATAGTAATCCGAGATCCTTTAATCATGATTCAAGAACATTTCAAACAACCCGCAAAATATTTAAACAATCCAAATAATATGCCATAGAACCCGAAACCTTCCCAACTCAACATGAACAACCATAACATATTTCTTTCTTCCAAATTCATGAACTTCACCAACAATCCGCACGCTAACAATATTATTATCATAAATTCAAGAAACCATATTAGGACCAAATTGGCTCCTAAAATAGCCCACACAATTACAACCTCAACTTGGATCATTAAACTCTCATTTACATCATAGAATCCGCAACACAACATCTGAAACATACTAAATAAAATTAGTCCTTCATCCCTATATAATACTACATATACACGGCTAAACTCACAACAATCACAACTTCAACTTAAACCATTCAATACCTTCATTTTCATCACATAGAATTCACAACAACAACAACCAAAACATGCTAAACAAAATTGATTCTTCACCTCTACACAGATGCACCTATTCGGCCAAACACCATAATCCATATTTTCATGAATTTCATTCATTTCCACATACTACAACATGCACAAAACATCCACAACACATGAAAAAAAAGATTGAACCATACCTTTTCCACTTGGTTCTTCACTCGGCTAGGATTGAGGCTTTGAACTAACACTTGTTCTTACCACTCCAACAATTACTCCATGTTGTTATGCCTTCTAAGGAGTTGAAAGGCTTGAATAAAATAATTTTTGAAGAAGAATTTTGCCCTTCAATTTTTTTTTTTCATCCATGGCCGAATGGCCTTTCCCTTTTTTTGTCTCCATTTTTCTTGAACTTTCTAGGTGGAACAATGATAAAGATGATTAGGTTGGTCATCTTATACACCATATATAATTTGCACAAGTGGCCCTATGGCCCACATCTCACACATGGCCACATATGGCCATTTTCATAAAATATTCTTTTTCCAAAATTACACTTTTAGCCTCAAATTTTCATGAAATGTCTAGCTTTCCATAATACATCTTTTGGTCCCAAATTTTTCTTATTCCAAATTTACCCTTAACATTCCATACCAATAAAAAGATGAATATGCAACTTATGCACTTTTAACAAAATCGAAAAAATTTACAACCTTGTCCTTAACTTGTCGCAACCGGCTTAGAATATTCCAACGTACAAAGTACGGGGCATAGCAGTACTGTAGCGGTGCTGTAGCAATACTGTAGCGGTACTGCAGAAATGTTGTTTCTGCGTCGACGGTTCAGTTTGTAACGTCTATAATTCTCTACTCCGATGTCCAATCGATGAACGGTTTGTTGCGTTACAAACTAGAATCGATGAACTCCATTTTAGGCTTTTGTTTCACCTTAAAACTCCAAATATACTAGGAGATATGCGCCTCCAAAGTTGACTAAAAATCCGTGACATTTCTCAAATTTTCGTCGAACTTATTTCTCTTCAATTTACTCGACCTCGAAATATTCCGAAACTCTCCATATATGGTATTTGTCATTCATTATACTAATAATGGCCATGTTCTCGTGTTTTGAAATACTCTTTCCCGATTACGACTTACGAGGTCGTAATTCACCCTTTTTCTTCGTTGTTACGTACTTTTCATGGCTTGTGCCTTTCAAAACATCATGGGACGTCTCCGATACTCCATTTCTATGATGAGGTACATGTCATACTTATGCTCTTGAAACGCGGGGTATAACATCCTTTCCCCCTTTAGAACATTCGTCCTCGAATGTTGAACTAGCCTCATAAGGTCCTATAAAGATCTCAGGGGGGTTTCCTTTATTACTATAACATGCGGTCCTCGTACCACCAATCATATTTCTTCTTCATCTCCTCTTTAGCTTCTCAAGTCATCTCCTCCCTGTTATTGTTCTGCCACAATACCTTAATAGAAGTCACGTCTTTAGCATGCAACCTTTTTACCTGACGATCCAGTATAGTTACAGGGTTTTCCTCGTACGATAGCTCTTCCGTTACCTGGATATCATCCACAGAGAATATCCTAGAAGAGTCACCAATACTTTTGCGAAGCATAGACACATGAAACACTGGGTGTACTGTTTCCAGATCAGAGGGTAGGTCTGATTCATTGGCAACCTTACTTACCTTACGAACAATGTAATAAGGTCCAATATATTTCGGGCTAAGCTTCTCCTTCTTGTCGAATTTCATTACACCTTTCATGGGTGATATTTTCAAGAATACCCACTTGCCGGTCTGGAATTCTAAGTGTCGACGTCGATTGTCGTCATATGATTTCTGTCATCTCTGAGCTGCTAATAGTCGTCCCCTGCTTTAATTATCATCAGCTGGTATCATCCTGAAAGAATTTGACACATAAATTCGCCCTCTTTTAGTAGCCAACTAGTTCTGATCATCTTGCTTAAATCATCTTATAATCCCCTTCACTCAACTTGTAACATTCTAGGCTCATTATCTCGTATCGTCTCTTTATCTTTAATTCAAACTCTTCTATTGTCCCTTTGCTCAGATATTGCTCTCAACTTTCCGGTCACACATTATGTTGCAATCTTTACAAGAATATGCACAGGTACTCAATTCAGCCCAAGAAATACCTTAGCGTGGCTTCACTAATCCTTATGTTTTACTTTGTCTTCGCCCCTCTCTTATCTTACAACCGGTATCGGGATAGATCTTTGGTTCCACCATAGCCATGTCCTGTTTGTCCTCAGTACTAATTCTATCTCGGTAATTTAGCTTAAACCATCTTTACATCTTTCCTTAATGCACCCAGAATCTCATAACCGTATTGTTATTACTGAATCCAAACTTTTCTCATTAAGTATTTGCTTGGTCTCATCCCTAGCATATAAATATTCATAGGTAACGTAACTAACCTTGTACGACTTGTATAAAGTATACTCGACCTTAGTCACGATCTTTCCTTCTCTTGGTTCATTCTACTTCACATATTCCCTCCGTACTAACATTCGCTTATAGCCTATTTCGTCATACTCCTTTCCCTTCCTTAATTCACTTCTTTCATTTTCTCGCTTCCTACTATAGAAGGTCTTCTATCTTTCTCCCTTGCCACTTATAGGTCGCAGTATCATTAGCGAACAACTCTAATGCCCACATCTTAGCCTCTAATCCAACATAGCATTATTATCTTTCACAATGTCTCCGTAAGTTACTCATTACTTTCTCTTGTCGTATTCTCTCCTTTTTAAGCACCCATTTTCCAATGTCATATCATTTAAGATTTCCGCGATTAATTCTCAGCACTATCTCAATTACCATCCTGACTTCTACCCCCTTTATTGCTGGCTTTTAGATCTTACTAACTTGTCTCGGCAAGGAATCTTACCTGTAGCCCGAGCATCCGTATCAAATACATTGTAGGGTTGATTGCCTCCATCTTGCACTTGAATCTCTCGCACCCGTTTCCCCCTTAAGGGTGTACTTATACTTTCATCCGATTATACTTTGCCCTATGTCCGTATTTCCAATCTCAATTAGGCGGCACTTTTATTCCGACATTTTGATCCCCTTGCCTTTCATCTACTCACTTTCTTTCTTTTCCAAATATCATTGTACTAGAACTTTCCAAGCTTAACCTGTAGTGAAAACAGCATCAGTTTGCTTTGTAACATTTATACCATTTTTTTCCACTTGAACGTCGTTACCCTGTTCTATTGATGCCTTCCATATACCGTAACGTTGGTTGTCGGGGTACACATACCCGCTGATATAGCCATGTATACGATACCTTGTGCATACCTATGTACATATATAATTCCTACTATCTTGCTTACAAAATATTTCCAAACGCTATTCAAGTTACCTACGCTTCTAGATTGTGATGCACCTTCTTTCTCTTATTTGGTTCGGTGCCTCGTCTATGTGACCCTTAAGGTTTCCGCCCACTCTCACCGTATACTCTAATTTCCCTTAGGCTACTCTAGCTTCCCATTTAGTTCTCCGGTGTCTAACTTTATAGGACTTTTAGTACACTTCCCGGTCGCCCATCCTAAAATTTCTCTCCTCCGGCACGCTTAACCTTGGAACTCGATGAAATACGATGCTTTAATACTAGTATGATAGCGTCCACCTCACCGCATGACCTTCATCACACAATGCGGAGTACGTTGAAGTCTTACGATTTCGAAACATTCTCATAACACATCTCCCTCCGAATTAGAAAGGGTCTCTTCTCTTCGACTCCACAATTACTATTTTAGCCCTTTTTCAATCCTCAATATACACTTTTCATCTATGGATATGACTAGTTTACGTCCTAGACTTCCAGATTCCCAATGGTGATGAACACACCTTGATCGCCGCTACTTATAAATACTTGGTTATCAGCCTTTGGATTTCTGCTCTCATTTTACCTCGTTCCTCATCCTTTCTATAACCGAGTCTTTCACAGTCCCGTCACTTATAGTACTCGTATCCTTGGCTACACATGTCATGGTCTGTTACTATACTGTTATCTCGCTTTCTTCTTATTTCCTTCTTCCAATTACCCTTTCTTTTCTTATGCTCACTATCATTTCCATTATTATATAACCCTTATTCCAAACTTTCCCTACAGAACTTGATAAGCCTTCCTTATTCGTTCTATAGCTCGCTTTTCCGTTTCACACTTGCCTTTATATTCTAGCTACATAGATCACATCATAGCTTTAGCCACTTTCTCACTAGGCTTTATTTATTTTCATAACAATCCTCATTATGTTCACGTTATATCTTATTCGTAATCAATCCTATAATGTAACACTTCTTAACCCTTAATATTTCACAAGCTGTCTTATCAATACATTCATATCCATCACAATTCTTTTCCTCTATACTCTTGTATTAATCATACTATTACTTCTTTTAACTATGAGCTCGTCATAATTCATCCCTGCTTATCAATTCAGTCGGTACCTTAGATAACACTCCATCAAGATTTACCAGCCCCTTTTTTTTGAAGCATCTCTTAAGATTACAAGCCCTTTCCAAATTCTTTTTACCATATCGATATCGACCTTCTAATTATTACTATCCCCAATTCAACAATTAACTTCTTTCTCGATGTCGGCCGTACTCGTATCTTAATCAAATCTTATCATTACTATTGGCACGACCCTTCAAGACATATTACAAACCTATATCTCATTCTCTCTTTATTTCTAGGAAAATTTTGGCAGAGTTTCCTCTGTAATTGTTACTATCTCAAAACCTGCACGCAGGAAATACCAACAATGCCTCACAGGGCCAACATATGTATATATATATATCATATCATATCACAGCCACACAGGGCTCCCAATATCAACAGCAGTACGAAAATGATGAACATACCTCGTATGCCCAGCTCAAACTGCACCTATTACACTTTCTTGTTTACTTTCCCTTTTAATCTTCAACTTGTATTTCAATCGTACTTCAATATCTTACCCGACATATGTCTTTCATACCTTTGCTTACCTGCGTGCTTTGTAGCTTCCAATATCACTAGTCACTTTCTTCTGTCGATGCCATTCTTCTACCGAAATCAAAGGTTAGTATAAGGAGTTTCATTTCCTATGACTTGGCTCTATCGCACGATCTTAGATGCAAAAGAAGAGTAACCACCCTAGATGCCTCGTAGCCTCCTGTTTATAAATGTGGCGCGCTTCACACTATAAACAGGACTCTACTGGACACGACTTTGCAGACAACCCCTAGGACGAACTGCTCTGATACCAATTTGTCACACCCCAACTTGATAGGGCATGATGGGCACCCGACCCTTACTTTTGAAAACATGGACATAATTTTGAAAACAAACATGAAACGAAACCATGGACATCATAAACGTTAGTTCATATGCTTGAAATGCTTAGAAAATAGTATCATAACCAAGGAATAAAATTAAAGACCAAGAACTAGTTTAACACTTTCATACTCGCATTGGATTCTTGACTTAAGGCTCTTAGGCATGGAATCATTCTTGTTACACTTATCATAGACATATTCTCTTCCTTACATCATCGTTATCATTATCATCATAGAAACATTCGCATTAGCATGATTCTGACACTTATCGTTTGATAAACGGAGCAATAAAGAAAATCCGGGAGCAGTGGGCCACCTCTAGTCAAATGAGGTGGCGTACACAACTTACATATGTTACATTCCAAGACGTCACTTATGAGAGTTTTAAGGTAGTCGGGTCATATTTGTGCGAGTTCTAGATGTTTAGATAACTTTCCAACATTTTATGCAAAGTATTAATTCAATTCTACTGAATGAAAAAGGGTTAATTTCAATCTCGGACTTCTAGGAATAGGATCATCCCCGAGGTTCGTATTCAAGACTATTATGTCTAAGACATGCCAAAGAAGGGAGAGTGAAGCCTTACATACCTTTTCCGCCCTTACGCGACTCAATTTCAAGTTGCAAATCATGCCAAAATCTCTGATTTGGTCATGTTTACCAAACATTGATTAGAGCATTTAGAAGTTGAATCTTAAGATAATACTTGTCTACCGAAATTTTGGCAGCACTACCACTATAAATACACCATCCCACCAAGTTCAACTTGGCCAATTTCAACATCAACAATCCGGAATTCAACCCGGCCAAACTATCAACAACAATGCCAATATTCATACTAACGATCTCAATAACCAAACCGAAGCACATTCTAACAATTTAATCAACATATTACTTTCTTCAAGACCTTCCAACTCCCATAAGAACAATAACAACTTAATAATTTACACATTAACGATATCATGCTAACAACATTATATTGCATTCATGCAAGAACATCACATTCCACTTACATAAACTTCCACCACCAACCTCCAACTACTACAATTTCATTAAAATCATTAAGCTTTATTATCAACATAAAATACACAACAACCATAATCAAAACACTAAATAAAATTGGCTTATTTTCCTCCACACCCCATCACAACTACACGGCCACACCACCATGCACATACACGGCCACACTCACACACACCCTCACGGCCAACATCATGCATACAAGGTTACAACCTCTTCAAAATCATTCAACTTCCATCATCAACATAGTATTTACAACAATAACAACCATACACTAAATAACATAATTAAAACATGGATCCTACACACACATAGGCATGCACGCACACCTCCATATTCTTATTCTTCATGAATTTCATTTATTTTCATACACTACAACATCCACAACCATCCATAACATATAAGGAAGGATGAATTCTTACCTTGTTCCTTTATTCCTCCACGTAGCTAGAATTCACAACTTGTATGGATATGTGTTTTCTTCTTCAACAACCACTCCACTTTGCTTAGGACCCTTGATGTGGTGTTTGGATGGAGAGAATAATTTTCTTGATGAAAAATCCCCAAGGTTCTTTTGTTCTTGTTATGGCGAATGGCCTAGAGGTTTTTCTCCCTCTTTCTCTTGTTGTTCTTTTCTTGAATTTTCTAGAGAATTTTGTGAGATAAGATGACTTAGTCATCTTTTAAATTGTATGAATTAAATCCCATGGAGGCTAGGCCCATGTCCATGGCAGTTGGGCCTTCCCTTTATTTTAAAAAAAAATTCCAAGCCCAAATATTTTTCTTTCATGACAAATTGTAACTCATAAAACTATTTTTCAAATTCCAAATTTACCTTTCGCCTTCCTTTATATTTCTATGAGGCGTAGTGCGAATTTCTCTTTATGCCCTTGGCCTTTCTTGATAATTCCACTTCTAAATTCTTCATAAGCCTTTCATATGCTTAACAAAATAAAGATATGGCCTTGCTTGTTGTCCTCCCGCAATTGCCTTGAATTATCCAATTGCACAAAAATGCGGGATATAACAATACAGGTGCCTGTTTTACTTGTGGTCAAGTTGGCCATTTAATGCGGGATTGTCCGCTGAGGAATGAAGGAAACAGAGCTCAGCCCGCCGGATCGGCGATTGGTTCATCATCGTCCGTGCGCCCTCCTGGACAAGTATCCCAAACTCCGGCGGAGCCGTGGCGGGAGAGGTGGAACACCCCGGTTCGGGCGGTCCCCGAGCCGTATATACGCAACGGCGGGACGGCAAGATCTTGAATCTTCCCCGGACGTGGTCACGGGTACCTTTGTCGGTATTCTCTATGATGTATATGCGTTGATTGATCCGGGGTTCTACTACGTCGTATATCACTCCCTATGTTGCTAACCGCGTTGGGATAAAACCGAAACCAATTATACCTTTTGAGGTGGCTACACCTGTAGGAGGCCCAGTAGTAGTCGGATGGGTATATAGGGATTGTGTGATCGCGGTTTGTGATAGTCGTACTACTGCTGATTTACATGAGTTAGAGATGCTGGATTTTGACGTCATTATGGGAATGGATTGGCTAGCCTCCTGTTACGCTAACGTTGATTGTAGAACAAAGGCAATCGATTCTAGTTCCCGGGGGAACCGGTATTAGAATGGAAGGGCAATATGGCGTCTCAGGGGTCGATTTATCTCTACCTCAAAGCAAGAAAGATGATTGCCAAAGGCTACGTTTATCATTTGGTTCGGGTTCAAGACATAGAAGCAAAACCACCAACCCTTCAATCCGTCCCTGTGGCGAATGAATTCCTAGAAGTGTTCCTAGACGAGCTTCCAGGTTTACCGCCAGAGTGGGATATTGAGTTCACTATTGATGTGCTACCTGATACTAAGCCCATATCTATCCCCCCATATCGAATGGCCTATGAGAACTAAAGGAGTTAAAAGCGCAATTGAAGGATTTGCTCGAAAAAGGCTTTATCTCGTCGCCATGGGGATTTTTGTGTTATTCGTGAGAAAGAAAGATGGTTCCTTAAGAATGTGTATCGATTATAGGCAATTGAACAAGGTGACCATAAAGAATAAGTACCCCCTTCCAAGGATCGACGATTTGTTTGACCAACTACAAGGTGCCAAATGGTTCTCGAAGATAGATCTAAGATCAGGGTACCATCAAGTGAGGGTTAAGGAGGAGGACATTTCCAAGACGGCTTTCAGAACGAGATACGGCCACTATGAGTTTCGGGTAATGTCGTTTGGCTTGACCAACTGTTATAACCTGTATTTCGTACGCTTGGATAATTCGGGATAATTGCGAGAAGTGAAAGGCAAGACTATTTCCAAAATTATTTTAATGTACAAGTGGGTTGTGAATATTATTTATGAACCTTATTAGTATGGAAATGTTGGAAAAGGCCAAGGGTAAAAAGGGATATTTACTAAAAGGTTCATGGTAATATTATGGAAGGCTAAGGGCAAAATGGGAATTTCTCAAAAATTGTCTTGAAAATTCTAGACCAAGCCAAGGCTTGACCATGTGTATGTATGTGTATATGTGGGTCCCACTCTTATATGGACCAAAATTTATAAAAAGACAAGTGGTCATCTTGTTTTAATTTAAGGAAATTTCAAGAAAAAGGAAGAAATTTCTAGAAAAAGGAAGAAGGGGAGGCATGTGGCCATTTCATATTTAATGGGGGCTAATTATAAATTATAAGGACATATGGACTAAAGTTACAAAAGAAGACACTTAGTCTTCTTTAATTATTTTGGAAAATTCAAGAAGAATGGAGAAGAGGGCATGTGCCCCTCACATGTACCTATAAGAACTATATATATAGAGAGAGCCTACCAAGCAAGACATAATTGTCATGAAAAATTCAAGAAAAACTCCAAGCAAAAATTAGGGGCCACTCGGCCATGGCTATGGAGAATTGACTTCATGAAGTTGATCAAGAAAAAAATTATTGCTTCTAGTATTCCAAGCAAGTTGAAGGCCCTAATTAACATGGAGTGGTTGTTGGAACAAGAAAACCATTCATTCTTGCAAGGCACAACTCTAGCGAAGTTGAAGAACTAAGTGGAAAAAGGAAAGGTTTCATCTTCTTTTGTATGTTGTGGATGGTTTTTTGTTATACCCCGTAGTTTCGGTACGTTGAAATTCATTAGGCATTAGCTATTCAAGTGCAAACATCAGAGTTATGGTCAAGGAAATTCAAGATCATAGGTACTCGCGTTATAATTACGAGTCGAGTTCGCGTAACGGGATATACGTGAAGTGGGAGATCGGTGAACTAAGGGAATTAAGCTTAGAGGCTTTGAAGGAAAGTTGGGCAAGGTTGGAACAAAAATTTTGGTCTAAATGGAGGAAAGAATGTGTTTTAGTATATTAAGAGTTTTGGAGGGAAACAAAAGTCTAAAGTGAAGTTCGGGAAGTCTAGTTCCCAACGCAACAAACCACTCCTCAATCGGACATCGGGGTAAGGAGATATGGACGTTACAAGTCGGGTGGCGGACGGGGAAAATGCTGCGCGACGCGCTGGGAGTGGCGCGAACTCGCGAGGCCAAGGGCCAAGCGGCGCGAACACGCCACTATGAGGTACGAACGCGCTGAACAAATTATAAGCCCGGGTTCAGGATGAAGGCTATATTATAAGAATGTGATAATAACATATATATATGACATTTGGAGACCATATGGGGTGAATTGGTTCGTATGACACTTAATGAGAAACCCTCGTTGCTGCACGCTAAGTGGGGTCCACACGTCAGATTTTATAAAGGACATATGAAGAGACACATGAGTAGTGCATGAAAGGTGGAGCAAGTCCTAAAAAGGACCCATAAGCCCAATATGGGCATAAGCCTTCCAAAAGGGCAATTTAAAGAAACATTTTCGGATGATCTGACTTGGAGGGGCAAAACCGGTATTATAAATTTGGAATTTGGAAAAAGACAAAGAATGAAAGTTGTAGATAATTGAAATAGCTTTCCAACCATAGGTCGTGGGCCCCCACACGATATCGGGATCAAGAGTTATGACCTTTTCTTGAACA
Source organism: Lycium ferocissimum (assembly GCF_029784015.1). Lineage (NCBI taxonomy): Eukaryota > Viridiplantae > Streptophyta > Magnoliopsida > Solanales > Solanaceae > Lycium > Lycium ferocissimum. The sequence goes on along the minus strand of NC_081353.1, from coordinate 52,142,328 downwards.
AGGCGCGTCGAAAGGCGAACCGGTGCGAACGCGGCGGAAGGAAAAATAGGTCGGTCCGGGCGGAACACGGACCATTCTATGAGGAGACCCCCTATTTTCGTCCCAAACCACCCAAAACCTTCCCAAAAACTCCAGAAAATTCCCCGACCACCCGCCAATTTTTAACCCAAAAACCCGGTATAATTCCCAAATTTCGATCCGGACGTATAGTTGCAACTACAAAATTTTGTATTAATGCGTTGTGGCTTAAGTTCAAGGTGAAGGAGTGAAGACATAGCATTATTATCGCGGGAAAGGTATGAATCTCTTTCTATTTGTGTTCGTATTAATTTATTTACGAAGAAGGAGCTCAAAATTGTGATAAAATGGTTATGTGATGGAATTATGGGACAAACACCATATGGGGCGTGTATGAAGTGTTTTGAAGTTGGAAATATTATGTTTAATGTTGGTATTGTTGTGATTGTGTTGGTTGTTGAATTGAGAATTCGGGCTAGGCATATAAACGAGAGGAGATGCGCAAATTTACTGTAAAATTAAGTGCTAGTCGAAATTGAAGTTTTAAGAATCTATGGCTAATGTTTGATACCAAATGATGTTATTGTAGATTTTGGAGAAGCCGTGACGTAAGTTTGGATTAATTTAGGAAGCGGACGAGGTATGTGAAGCTTACTCTTTCTTTCTTTTGGCATGTCTTGGTTGCAAATAGCCTAGAACACGAGCCTCGGGGCAACTCCATTCTTAAGATCCTAGCTTGGGTGCGATTCTTGTTCGTCTCTTAATGTTGGCTCTCTTAATACAGTCGAACCATGATTCTTATGTTTTTATATGATTTGATTTCCAATATTCATAAAGACTTTTATTTCAAAAAAAAAGTTCCGTAACTACGAACGATCGTAACTTTCAAAGACGATCTCAGATCGCTTTGAAACATTCGCGGGAGATTCCGTAATGGATAAGGTCTCCAACTTTCATAAACGGGCTCGGATTGGTTTGATACTCGTCCGTGGGCCCCGAGGTCTTCCTTTATGTAATGATAACGACTTTTGGAAGGATTTAGTGTAATGATCGCTTTACCCCTCGAGCGGCGATTACCTATTTCTCTATCGAGTTTATAATGATGATTATGCCCTAAGTTCCATAAATTACGTCATATAGTTTAATACGTATTTATGAGTCCTAAAGTTCTATTTGATATGCCTTCAAACGACATTTGGAAGAAACCTGATTTGACTATCGCCTTGTTTTTAAATAATGGTTCATTTTGATTAATTTGGCGAGTCTTTTGAAAATGTTTTAAACTGCATATAGTTGCTCACGACTCTACTCGTGCATTATGTTACTACATCCTTCCATGAGTCCGGGCCGGTTATGTGTCGTGCGCGCTTTGATAAATTCGGAGTATGATGTGTTACGGTTCAGAGCTCCTCGTTAGAGGGTCGGGTTCCGTTTGGTGTTATGTTGTGTTATTATGATGTGTTATGATGTGTGTCGGGGATTCGGAGATATGAAATCTTCTGGAGTATGATGTGGTATGGCGCCATCGACGGGCGGGCGACCATCGTTCTAAGAGCCACATGCATGATTTGTATTTTTATGAGTAAGCGAGTTTGATATTTTGGATATTGCATTTACTTTACCTTAGTTACGGTTTTGACTATGATCTGATTATATTTCATGCTTTGCACACTCGGTACATATTAAAATGCGACCCCTTTTTTCGGTGGGCTGCGTTCGTACGCGCAGGTACAGGTATTCATTTTGGTGATCCGCCAGCTTAGGAGTTCCCTTCAGCTACTTTGGAGCGCTCCCTTGTTCTGGAGCCTATACTTTGATTCAGATTCCGTCATTGTGCATATGTATATGTTTATTCACGGGTACGGCGGGGCCCTGTCCCGTCATATGATTACATTTATGACTCTTCAGGGTACGTAGACATATATGTGTGGGTTATGGGTATTCTTTGTTCGGTCGTGTATACTGTAATTTGTGATTTGGACGTCCCCATATACTATGATAGCCTTATCGGCTTATTTGTGGTATTATCGTTGGACTATGATGACGATATGTATATACGTACATTTGTGACGACTTTGGGGCGACGTTCCACTTGTACGTAAATATTTGTAATTTGTACACGGTATAAGCTACTTGTACGCTATTTCGGGTTAATGGGTGTGTACGGGTGCCCAGATCGGGCACTAGTCGCGGCCTACGGGGTTGGGTCGTGACATTTTTATTTGTTGTAGAGTGAAGAAATGGACGAAATATATGGAAATATGTGTGATGGTGTGTGGCCGTATATGTATAGTGTTGGATGGTTGTGGGTAGTGTAGTATGTAAAAATGGGTGAAAATCATGAAGGTATAGATGTTGGGTAGTAACTTGTGTGTGTAGTATTGGACCGTGCATGGTTGTGTTGTGTAGAAAAGAATGGATTAATTTTATGTAGCATGTTGGTTGTTGTTGTCGTTGTAACGTAATGTATAGAAACGGATGAAAAACTCATGAGAATATGTATGTGGTTGTTGTGGCCGAATGATAGGTGGTTTGGCAAGTTGTAGTGAATTGACTCTATTTAATATTTTAGTTGTTGAATTGTGAATTTCATAATGATAAATGAAGGTTTGATGGCTTAAAGTGAAGTTATAACCATTATCGGAATGTTGAAGAAGTCGATGCGGCATTAGCTTGAATTCTTACATTGCATAGGTAATGTTGTTAATGCATGGTTGTTGATATGGATTGTCGATATAACTCATAAATTTGGAAGGAAAGTAATGCGTTGTTGACTTTTGGTGGTGTTGTGAGATTTCGGGTGGAAAGTATGTATTAATTGGGTTGCTTGAATATTTTGTGAATTAAATTGAATTGAATTGAATATTGAAGTGTTGCTAGAATAATTGCTAGCATTGTTATTGGTTTAGCCGAGTTCCATTCTCGGGTTTGTTGTTGATGATTTGGGCGAGTAAGATCTCGGGGATGGTGTATTTACGGGGAGATCTTGCCGAAATTTTGGCGGATCATAAGTGAATTTATTTGAAAAATCAAGACAAGTGTGCTTAGTAATGAATCTAATGGTTGCATCAATTTTCTTGAATGTAGACTAACAAGTACGGACAAGCGTATCTAGTAAGGCGCGGCACGGGTATGTGAGGCTCGTCTCTTTTCTTCAAAAGGCATGACCCCCGTTATAATGTCTTAAATGTTTTTATATCTTCCTTGCTTGCAAAATTATTAAAGCCTATGACTCCAGGTATAAGTCTTTTCCTAATAAGTTCATAGTTGTTTTTTCAAATGTCCATACTTTTCAAAAACCAAGTTTTAAGAGGTTGAGAGTTTTTATGACTAAAACGACGAATATGATTTTATAATGACAACGATGATGACAAATATGAGAAAACGTCTATGACGAATATGTCGAGGATACGTTCCTACCATGGATATGACAGTATGAGAATGTTAAGTTATTTCTTGATTTCTCAACTCTACTTATGGATAATGACAATTTTAAAGATCTCTAGTATATGAAATGATGCCTTACGATCCTATTCCATGTTTTCTCATGATGTTACTCTCCATTGTTAGTCTCGCCTTATATTAATTGTCCTTCAAGGTGAGGCACGACGCCCCATGGCTATTCCATAACATCATCGGAGGTTACCGACCTTACGTCCTCCGATAGATACATGGCTTTCTTTGGGCTCTCTGCGTGCTTATATGATATATGTATATGACATATGTATATGTATATGGGGGATATGGGGAAAGGGGGGCATGTTGCGCTATAGACGTATTGCCACTGGTCGGTGGCGTAAACTCCATCCGGACGCGGGATGCCGGACGCGGGACATATGTGGGCGAGCCGACGTCGTTCGGCGCGTATGACATGTTCTATTTTCACATGTATACGGAAAAAGAAATGTTTTCAAAGGAAAGAATAAGCATGCATGGCATACGCCTAGGTGGCATTCACGTATACGGGTTACTCTTCTTCCTCATGATATGTTCTATGTTTTTATATGGATATTATTCGTATGTATACTCCTTACTACGTTATTTGTTCATGCCTTACATACTCGGTACATTGCTCGTGCGGCACCCCTTTGTGGGCGCTGCGTTTCATGCCGCGCGGTACACCGAGATGGTAGAAGCCATTACGAAGACGTTCCGGCGGAGTTAGTAGACTCATTTGTTGGAGTCCGGTCGAGTCGAAGTATGTGTCTTTGTGCGGTTTGTTCGAAGTTAGAGACTTTGCGGAGACGAGTCGTGGGTCTAGAGTGTCGATTTTGAAAACGGCCCCACTAGCCGATATGTTTTTATTATACATTATGTTATAGAGTCCTTACGCTTACAGACTGTGTTTAATTTGAGAAACGACAAAAAGATTTTGAAAATTTTACTATGTATTTTACTTTCATTTGATTTAAGAATCCGAAGAATATGTGAGTAATAAGAGTCCGCGGGTTCGCTCGGCTCCGAGTATGGGGTCGGGTGCCCATCACACCCTAGTAAGATCGGGGTGTGACACTAACGCTCCGGCGATATTCATGAACCTGATGAATAATATATTCAGGCCTTTCCTAGATTTGTTCGTGATCGTGTTCATTGATGACATTTTGGTGTATTCCCGATCGGAGAAGCGGAACATACGGACCATTTGCGTCTTGTTCTTGGAATCCCGAGCTCATGAGTTATATGCCAAATTTTCAAAATGTGAATTTTGGCTGAATTCGGTGACTTTTACGGGCCACGTCATTTCCTACGATGGTATTCGGGTAGATACACGAGAAGATTGAAGGGCGAAAGAATTGGCCAAGGCCAACAACGCCTACGAGAGGTCCGTAGTTTCTTGGGTTTGGCCGGATTACTATAGAAGGTTTGTAGAAGGATTTTCTTCCATCGCGGCACCATTAACGAAGGCGACTCGGAAAGGCGGTTAAGTTTCAGTGGACGGATACGTGTGAGCGCAGCTTTCAGGAATTGAAAAATAGGTTGACTTCGGCCCTAGTCTTGACACTCCTCGAAAGATCGGAGGGCTTGGTTATTTATTGTGATGCTTCAGGTGTCGGACTAGGTTGCGTGTTGATGCAGCATGGCAAAGTAATTGCCTATGCCTCGCGGCGATTCTGGCTCTGAGAAAATTATCCAAATATGACTTAGAATTGTTGCGGTTATTCACGCATTAAATAAATGGAGACATTATTTATATGGTGTCCATGTGGACATTTATACGGATCATAAGAGCCACAATATATCTTCAAACGAAGGAGGCTGAATTTATGCCAAAGACGGTGGATAGATTTTGTTAAAGGATTATGACGTTGATATCCTATACCATCCGGGGAAGCGAATGTTGTAGCGGATGCTCTTAGCCGTAAATCTATGGGTAGCTTGACGAGATGTACAACCGAGGAAGTAGGGAGATGGTTCGTGAGATTTTGACTAGCCGACCTTGGAGTCCGTTTGGCTGATTCCGGAGATAGTGAAGTTTCTCTCGGGGAGTTCTTTGAGTCTCTATTATAGAAGAGGTAAAGAGATGTCGGTACGAGGACCACATTACGGCACGAGTATAGAGATACAGCTCTTCAAAAGGAGAAGAACCCATTTGAGGTGACGCCCAACGGAGTGCTATGGTATAGAGGAAGATTATGTGTGCCTAATGTTGCTGGGCTACGACGACAGGTCATGGGTGAGGCACATCATGCTCGTTATTGCAGCCCATCCGGGGGTAACAAAGATGTATCATGACCTCAGATGCTTATATTGGTGGGATGGCATGAAAAGAGACATAGCGGAGTTTGTTGCCCAATGCCCAAATTGTCAACAAGTTAAAACGGAGCATCAGAAGCCCAGAGGATGCCTAAGCTAGAGATCCCACACTGGAAATGGGAGGCGATTAATATGGATTTCATTGTGAGCTTTGCCTCGTTCCGTATGCAAATACGATTCTATATGGGTGATAGTTGATAGGCTCACGAAGTACGCTCACTTTACGCGGTCGAACGATGTATTCGACGGAGAAGACTATGCAAAGTTATACATCAAAGAGATAGTATGACTCCACGGGGTTCCGGTGTCTATTATTACGGATAGAGGGCGCGATTTTATGGCTAATTTAAAGATCCTTTCAAGAAGGTTTGGGAATACGGCGGTGAAACTCGGTATAGCATTCCATCCATGGCGAAACGGATAGGCGGAGCGCACTATCCAAACCCTTGAAGACATGCTAAGGCATGCGTGCTAATCTTGGAGGCAATTGGACGATCGCTGCCACTTATTGAATTTGCATACAACAATAGCTATCACTCTAGTATTCAAATGGCCCCATATGAAGCTTTGTACGAGAGAAAGTGTAGATCGCCTATTGGATGGTTCGAGGTAGGAGAGGCACGGTTAGTGAGCCCGAATCGATTCGACAACGATGAAAAGGTCGAAGCTTATTCAAGAACGGCTACTAACGACTCGAGTCGTCAAAAATCCTGTGCGGATAACCGTCGGCGAAACTTAGAATTCAAAGTCAATGATTGGGGTTCTTGAAAGTATCACCGATGAAAGGGTGATGAGATTTGGTAAGAAAGAGCTCGGTCCTCGTTATATTGGGCCTTACAAGATTGTGCGCAAAGTGGGTGAGTAGCATATGAGTTGGATTTACCCCCGAAATTAGAATCGGTCCGCCGGTATTTCACGTATCCATGCTACGCAAGTGTGTTGGAGATCCCTCCGGATTGTGTCTGTGGATGATGTATAAGTCACGGAGAAATTGTCCTGAAGAAGTACGGTTCTTTATCTTGGATAGGCAAGTCCGAAGGCTTAGGACCAAGGATGTAGCATCGGTCAAAGTTTTGTGGAGGAATAATAACGAAGAAATGACTTGGGAAGCCGAGGAAGAAATGAAGTCTAGGTACCGAAGTATCTATTTCGGCCCTCCGGAAGATATACAAAAGGCCCTGGTACCTGAGGTATGTAATGTTTCTCAAAATTATTCTTTGACCGAATTTTGGGTGGTTGACAAGATGATAGTAAGTACTGGTTATAGGAAAAGCTCTAGTATGTTTTTAAGTCCCTACGAGTCTAACATTCGAGGACGAATGTTCCTAAGGAAGGAATTATTACACCCCCAAGTTTCGGTACATTGAGATTTATTAGGAGCTAGCTAGTTAACTATGAACACGGAGTTATTATCGAAAGGATGCAATATCATTGGTGCTCGTTTTGCAATACAAAGTCGAGTTCGTGTAATAGGTTATGGAAGGACGGAAAAACAAGTGAACTAAGGAGATTAAGCTTCCAAGGCTTTGAAGGAAAGTTAAAGGCAAGGCATTTTCCGGTTTTGATTTAATGCGCAAGTTGCTTATAAATATTATTGGCATGGAATATTAAGAGGCAAACTTGGAATTCGAAATTATTATTAGTTCATGGAAATTATTATTAGCTCATGACTTTTTTGAGATGCCAAGTGGCCGTGGGTCCCACCCATGGTTGGCCAATTATCTTAAGCCATGAAGATGTACATGTGGTCATCTTATATCTTAAGGATTAAATGTACATGTAGACAAGATGACTAGGCAAGCAAGAAAATTGGTCATCTTTTATGACTTAAGAAAAATTCTAGAAACTTGGAGATGAGAAAAAAAAAAGGAAAGAAAAGAGAAAAAATTGCACAACCGGCCATGTGTATATATATATATATATATATATATATATATATATATATGTGTGTGTGTGTGTGTGTGTGTGTGTGTGTGTGTGTGTGTGATGAATAATACAAGGCAAGTCATCATATTCTTCCCCTTAGAAAAATTTAGAAGCTTGGAGAAAAAGGGAGAAAGGCCATTCCGCCAAGGGAGAGGAGCCGAGCAAGGGCAAGAAAAAGTGATCAAAAAAAATAATTCTCTCTAGCAATTCCACTCCTTAGAAGGTGCATGAAAACGTAGTGGAGTCGTTGGAGTAGTAAGAACAAGCATCGATTCAAGGTGCAAATCATAGCCAATTTGAGGAACTAAGTGAAAGAGGTATGGTTCAATCCTATTTTTCATATGTTATGCATGGTTCGTGTATGTTGTGGAGTGTGGAAACGAATGAAATCCATGAAATTGTGGTGTTGTTGTGGTGGCCGTGTAGGTTGCCTTGGCCGTGTGTATGCCATGTGTGTAAGAATGATGAATTCATTTTACTTAGTCTTGTAGTTGTGTTTGTTGTAGATTCTATGATGAAAATGAATGTTTGATGACTCATGTTGACATTGCAATTGTTGTGGGCTGTTTTGGAAAGTAATATGATGTTAATATAGGTTCTTGTGTTCATAAGAATGATGATTGTTAGCATGCGGATTGTTGGTGTAGTTTATGAATTCGGCGGAACAATTAAATGGTTGAATAGTGAATTGACTAGTTATGGAAATTGGAAAACAGCGTGTGGGCTGTTTTATGGAATACTTTGATATGGGAAATGATATTATTGATGTTGGTATTGTTGTTGTCGTTGTTGGTTGATGAATTGAGAATTCGGGCTAGGCACCTAAACAGGGGAGATGCTGCCCGATTTTCGATAGAATATAAAATAGTTTAAGTTGGAACTTGAGATAAGTATGTGATACGAAGACTGACATTAGTGTGAATCCTCTCGAATGTAGATTTGTGAGCTCGGGCGGATAGACGTAGCCAATAGGAGGTCGAGCAGGTATGTTAAGGCTCGCCCCTCTCTTTCAAAGGCATGATTCTTAGATTACGATTTCATAAATGCTTCCATAACTTTGTTGTTGTCAAAAGTTAGAAGTCTATAATTCTAAGGCATGATTTCTTTTCCCGATGACCCGTAAATGCTTTCTAAAATGTACGTATCTTTCCAAAATGGAGGTTTATGACTCGTAAGCGTTCATGACAACTCGATGGATATGTTTTACAATGACAACGATGATGTCAAAAATGAGAATATTTTCCTACGATGAATATGATGATGATGATTCTATGTTTAAAGGTTCCAAGTTTATGATTTCAATGACGATATGAGAATGTTGAGCTATTTCTTGATTTCTCAATTTTATTCATGAATGATGACTTTTTTTAAGGATTCCAAAGTATATGAATTGATCCCTTATGATCCTATTTTATGTTTCCTTATGTTTCCTCGTGAAGCTATTTCCTCGTGAAGCTATTCTTCGTTGTGATCTCACCTTATAATAATCGTTCCTCCAAAGTGAGACAAAGCGACCATGATTATTCCATAATATGATCGGAGGCTACCGACCTTACGTCGCTCCGATAGATACATGACTTTCTTTGGGCTTTCATGCATGCTACTTATATGATATATGTATATGATATATATATATGTATATGGGGAATATGGGAAAGGGCGAGAGCGTTATATACGCGTAACCACACGATCGGTTGGTATAATATGACATGATACCGTCCGGACGCGGGATATGTGGTTATGGATCGGACGTACATTCCACGACAATATATTATATGGATCGGGCTGCACGTTCCGCGGCAATATAATATATATATATATATATATATATATATATATATATATATATGGATCGCTGCACGTTCCCCGCGGCACTAATATATGGTACACACGCCTAAAAGGCACTCAGATGTACAGGTTACTCTTTATCTCATGATATGTTCCATATTTTCGTCTTGTTACTATTCATGCTTTGTATCCTTCCATATGTTGTTACCCATGCCTTACATACTCAGTACATTGCTCGTACGCGTCCCCTTGTGAATGATTTGCGTTCGTACCAACGGTATGTGAGTGTATACGATCCCTAGGAGCTCCACGGCGGCATATTGGGAGCGCTCCGGTTGTTCCGGAGCCCGGTTTACCGGTACTACTTTTGTGTGTACATATTTGGGCACGATGGAATCCGGCCCCGACTTGTGGATATATGTATCTTATTTAGAGGCTCGTAGACAGACGTGTACAGTCAAATGTTTCGTAGTCCTGCTCGCCCTTATGGTTGTATAATCTTTTGGTAAAACCTACTAACACTCGTTCACGAGTATGCTATCGATGATTATGTTGAGTAAGATATGATTGTATCGTCCATATGGCCCACTCAGTAGTACGAATAGAATGCATGATAAGAGGTGCCGGTATGATATTATCGGGTACCCGTCACGGCCTCTGGTGGGGTCGTGACAGTATATGAGCCTTTATTGTAATATTCTTATGTATGTGTATTTGTTGTGCGAATGTTATTTAATAGCGGCAAGTAGAGACCCGAAAGCCGATAACCGGGTATTCATAAATAACGGCGATCAAGGTATGCCCGTCGCCATGGGGAACTTGGGAATCTGAGACGGGAAGTAGGCATATAAATAGGTGAGAAGTTGTTACTGAGGGTTGAAGAGGGCTAAAATAGTAAGTGTGCTATGAGAGCGTTCAAAAATATGTTAAGACTTCAATTTACTCTAAAGTACGTAATGAAGTTCATGCGGGGAGATGGATGCGATTATACTAGCATTAGAGCACCGTATTTTACCGGAGTTCCAAGGTTAAGTGTGCTAGAGCGAGAGAAATTTCAGGATGGGTGACCCCCCCGGGAAGTTTTCTTGAAACCCTAAAAAGTCAGACACGGGAAAGCCAAATGGAAAGCTAGAGTAATCTAAGAAAATTTGAACATGCGAGTGGCGAGAAACCTCGAAGTCACGTGGCCGGAGCGGACTAGACCGGGGAAAAAGGATGCATCACAGCTCGAGGATTAGGGTGAGTTGGGACAGTGCTAGGAATATTTTGTAAGCAAGATAGTAGTAATTGTGTCTGTATAAGTATGCACATGATGTCCTGTACATGACTATATTAGCAGATACACGTATTCCGGCAACCAACGGGATGGTATGTAGAAGGCATTGATTGGACAAGGTAACAAAGTTTCGATGAAAGGAAAAATAAATGGCCCAAACGTCACAAGGTAAGCTGATGTCGTTTCACCATAGGTTAAGCTAGGAAGCATTAACGTAATGATATTTGGAAGGAAAGGAGGTGAGTAGAAGGACGGGAAAGAGAGCAGAGTGTCGGAATAAAAGTGCCGCCTAATTGAGATTGGGGAAAAGAGGACATAAGGAAAATATAGTCAGGTAATAATATAAGTACACCCCTAAAGGGGGGAAGCGGATGCGAGAGATGTAAGAGTAAGATGGAGACAATCAACGTCACAGTATATTTGATACGGATATTCGGGCTACAGGTAGAATTCCTTGCCGAGACAAGTTAGTAAGATCCGGAGGCGAGGATGATGATTGAAATAGTCTTTGAGAGTTAATTGTAAAGGCTACGAATGAAATGATATTAGAAGTGGAGGTTTAAAGGAGAATTCAACGAGAGAGCGATGACGAGTAGCTTACGGAGGCACGGTGAAAGGTAACACTAGGGTGCGGGATTAAGGATTAAGATGTCGGCAATGAACTAAGGATTAGTAAAGCCACGCTGAGCTATTTTCGGGCTAATTGAGTACCTTTGCACGTTCTTGTAAAGATCGCCACATAATGTGTGACCGGAAAGTTGAGGAACAAGATCTAAGCAAAGGAACAATAGAAGAGTTCGAATTAAAGATAAAGAGATGACTTGAGAAACTGACAATGAGCTAAAGAAGGAATATGTTGGTAGGTACGTTGCATACGTACTATGGTAATAAAGGGAATTTCCCAGTACCTTATATGACTTTATAAGACTAGTTGAACATTCGAGGACGAATGTTCTAAAGGGGGGAAGGATGTTATATCCCATATTTCGTACATTACGACAATCTGAGTTAACCCCGATAAGTTAAGGACAAGACCATTCCGGGATACGAAGTCGAGATTTTAACCACAATTGTGTTTTAAGACATAAGTTGTTCATGATATTGTAGTATGGGATATTAAGGAAATTTGGGGGTTAAATGTTATTCTTTTGGAAAGTAATTAGTTCATGAAAGGAAAAAAAAAAAAAAAAGGGGCCATGTGGCCGGCCACCTTGGTGTGGGCCATGGCCACATGGTTGGCTAATATGTGAAATAAAAAGATGACTAAGTCATCTTATTTCATCATCTTCACCCTTAGAATTTTCAAGAAGCTTGGAGAAAGAACAAGAAGGGCCATTCGGCCAAGGTGCAAGAAATTGAAGACCAAAAATTGATCAAGAAAAAAATATTTTCTTCTAGTTTTTCCACCAATTGGAAGGTCCTCTACAACGTGGGATGGTTGTTGGAACAAGCAAACCACTTATTCTTGCAAGAACAAGCTATAGCCAAAGAGAAGAAGAGAGTGAAGAAGGTATGGTTCAATCTTCTCTTTTGTATGTTATGAGTGGTTTGTAGATGTTGTAGTATGTAGAAATGAATGAAAATCACGAAAATATGGAAGTTGAAATTATCAAATGCATATTGATGTTTGGCCGTGCATGTGTGATGTTGTGTAGAAATGGTGAATTAATTCTAGTTAGCATGTGTTGATTGTTGTAGTGTATGGAAATGGATAAAAATCATGGAAGATTGTGTGTTGAAGTGATGGCCGAAAATGGATGGTTTTGTATGTTAAGGAATGAACAAATTTTATGTGGTATTCTAGTGTTGTCGTCATGGG
>NC_081353.1:52124450-52129647 GCF_029784015.1 Lycium ferocissimum | reverse complement strand
ATCTCTTTTTCCCAGTTATTTCTTCTGACATTAATTTTATTATAATTGAGAATAGGTTCATTTTTGAGTTTTGGGAGTCCTTGTACATACTTTCGCATTTCGGGGGTGTAATAGAAACCCTTTAATTATATTATTTTTAATTATGACTTGTTTTATTTATCATTCATTCACTTGTCTTTTGATAATAAATGATTAAAGAATTTAATTTCAAGATTAACGGTGGTTCCTACAGGATAATAGGTAGGTGCCCGCACGAGGGTAATTTGGGGTCGTGACTTTCTTCGTTGAATTTTTTGATAAGGGCCCCCGAAACTGTATTATGAGAATTTTTGATTGTTTGTTTAGTTTTAGTTAGTAGCTAAATACCTAAGTTTGGAATTGTGGGCAATCGGGTAGATTTTAGGTTCTCTCGTGGATCTAAGGTGTATTCGGGGTCAGAGATATGTATTTTGAGGCTTATAGAGGATTTTCCCCTTCATGGGTTTTCCCTCATTTTAGTAGGTATAGAAAAGGTATTCATATATATCATACCGACCTTAGAAAATTTGAAGAAGATTTTTTTGGGCCAAAACCGTCCGTTTTTTGGTCTTGATGATCCAGGGTGTTATATTTAGAAACGATTGGTTTTGCATAAATTTTCCACTATTTTAAATAATAATTGGGGGCGCCCAAAAACATTGTAATTCATTTTTGGCTTCAAATTTAATTATCATCCCGTATTTTCTAAATTATGTATACCTTTTTTTGGGATTCCATCGACCCGCAACATTTCTAGATCGAGTCTCCCCTTATCATGGATGGATACATTGGCAAAAATATTAGTTCATGCATTTTCTTAGGGGGTTTGGTCGGCCCAACTCCCTATCCCACTTTTTTTTGACAATTCAGGTATGATTTATTGGAACCTTTTAAAATTATCACATATTTAGAGTCAAAAACTTTTTGAAAACTCAAAAAATTTACTTTGGGAAAATTCTGGAAAAATGGCCTTTTTTTTGGGAAAAATTATACTTTTATAATATTGAAATCTTTAAATTTTAAATAATGATTTTTGGGACAAAAATTTACAACTTAACCAAATTTTTTTTTAAAAGAAAAAGACCATGGACCCATGGACTATTGGACCGTTTGGACAAGATTTGGCTTGACATTTTTCTTAGACTAAAAATGACCAAAAATCTAAAATATAAAATATGGCTAAAATATGGACAATAATAGAGCCAAAAACGATTTTTTTTTTTTTTTCTTAACTTAACTAAAACTCTTTTTTAATCTGGGCTTACGTAGTTTTACTTAGGTTAAACGCCTTTGGGGTTTTTCCTAGGGGTTTTAGTTCAAACCCAAAAACCCCCAAATTTTGGGAAAACTTTACCACTTTTATTTCTTGAAAGTGTTATATTTTGCATAAAAGACTAATCTTTTTTTGCGAGAATCTAAAACAAAAGGTTTTATCAAAAATAATTTATATTCACAAGGCATACTATTAGAACCCGTAGGTCAACCATATTTTGCGATCTTAATGGGTGCCTAACACCTTCTCCGGGATCCCCGTAAACCTTACCCATACTTTGGTTTAGATTGGTTTCTTTTAAAATTTAACCGTTTTAAATTAACCCTTTAAAACCGGGTTTTTCCCCAACTTACCTATAAGTTAGGTAGCGACTCTAAAACAATATCCATTTAGAGCACCATCCACGTAGAAGTATATTTTTTTATTTTTTCCGGTACGATTAAACCCGTACTTTCCTGGGACACTTTCCTTTTTAAATGAGACAAGTGCAAATCCGAATCGAAAAAAATAGAACAGCTACACTCGTGGATCTAGGCCCTTCTTCATAATTCTCACGCATCAATTGGACTTGTTGTCACGACCCAACTAGGGGCCATGACGGGTACCCGGAGCTACCCTATCGAGCACCACCCATCATACTTGTCATCAAACTCTTCCTGAATATACATTACTCTCAGCACGGAACTCGTCATAATACAATCATTATCATTTCCAAAATACATCTACCTTTGTGTACATAAGCCTACGAGGCTATCAAAAGTGATATACAAATATACACTATAGTAATCATGAGACCCCTACTACCCATACATAAGTATCTATGAGCCTTTACAAGAATACTGAGACATAAGGACAGGACAGGACCCCGCCATACCCAATATATGCACACAAAAGGATATACCCAAAATCGAATTTGAGAATGGGAAAACTCCCGTATATATATATATACCGAACGGGGTCCTAGAATCCGTCCATCTCCCCGTCTACCCGTGGACATGGACACAACAGCCCAAAAAAAAGAAAGACGCGTACGAACAATGTACTGAGTATGTAAGGCATATAATACTAACATAACAAAGAAATAATGAAACATGAGGCAAAGATATAACTTGTACGTCAATTGCCTCTTAAGGCGAATATTATGTGTCACGACCCAAACCGGAGGGCCGCGACTGGCACCCAAGACTCTACTTGGCTGAGTGCCATATTACTATTCCATTCAGGAGCCACAACTTCTCCCTTATCGTTAATCAAAGAAACCTTTAGTCACAATAAAGTATTTAAAGAAAATAAAACATAAAAACACATTGACCTATATGGTCGCTTTACACAATTGTCGACTTCTCGACGCCCTATCCACAGGACACTGTCTGCAAAAGTCTCTAACATACACGAGATACCATAACATAAGTACTCTGACTCGGTAACACTCCGAACTGAGATGGAGCTCACCAATCCAGCTAATAGCCTGGAAACATCCTATAGCCAACGTCTTCTACTCATTTGTATACACCTGCGTGGCATCAAACGCAGCCGAAGAGTGCCGCATTTAATAGAGTACCGAGTATGTAAGGCATGAATAACATCATAATAAGAAGTATAGAACATAACAGGGGATAAAGATGACCCGTACATTTGATTGCCTCTTAAGGCGGATACCATACATGCAACTTTAACCTTTTTAAATCAATACGTACATAAAATCATGGAATACATCTGAAACATTTCAATGAATGTGCAAAGTTAAATTAAAACATCACCGCATAGGCCACAGTGTCACCCCCTGTCAACTATGCCTTAAATATATATGTATATCCCAACAAAGGCCACAACGTCACCCCCTATCAACTGTGCCATATATATACACGTCACAATAAAGGCCACAAATACTCCCCCCGTCAACTCGTGCATATATATACACATCACAACAACGGCCACAGTGTTACCCCTTGTCAACTGTGCCATATATATAAACATCACAACAACGGCCATAGCGTCACCCCCTGTCAACTGTGCCATATATATACACAACAAAGGTCACAGCATCACCCCCTGTCAACTGTGCTTTATATATACACAACAAAGATCACAGCGTCACCCCCTGTTTATATGCCTAGCCCGAAATCACAATCCAACAACCAACAACAACAACAACAATACCAACATCACCACAATATTATCAACACTAATAGGCACCATAAAACATCCCACACGATGTTTTCCAAATTTCTCAACTAACCATAAAAACATCCACAATACCATAATCAAAGAATTATATTCAATTTAATCTCAATTTAATCCAAAATCTCCTTTCAAATTCATTCCATAGTCATCATCTTCACTTTAATAATTTGCAACTTCTATACTAGGATTCTCTTCTTTCATAGGACTTGCTAAACCTTCAAATCAACTTAATCATGAGAAATAGGATAGAGAACATACCTTACACTAAAAGAACTTCACTCCACTCAACTTTTTCCAAGACCAAATTTATCACAACATTAAGTAGAGAAAAGAACAATCCTTCTCAATGACCTAGCTTGGGGTTTTGGAGTTTAATCCTCTTTGTGATGGTATAGAATGTTTTGGAATGGTGGAGAGCCTTCAAGAATATTCTTGTAGAGATAGAAGTGGAAAATTCTAGAGAGGTGTGAAAAGGTTAGGGAAGTTCTAGAGGATTATGGGGTTGAAGAAAATGACTAAAATGAAGTGTAGAAGCCCTTTTTTTAGGTGCCAAATTCGGGTTGGGCCAGGTCAAAACACAAGGGCTTTTAAGTGGATTTTCCGATTCCTGCCCAGGGTTTGGGTTCCCTGACTGTCCGTCTTAAAATGCCCATAACTTCCTGCTTCGATGTCGGATTGACGAACGGTTTGTTGCATTGAAAACTAGACTCAATTAAATTCATTTTAGGCTTTGGAAACACCTTAAAACTCCTCATATACTCAGAGATATACCCCTCCAAAGTTGATCCAAAATTCTGTCCAGAATTCTGCCAACTTTTTTTCAAATTTTCGACAAACTTATTTTTTTTTCTTTACTTGGTCCCGGAATCTTTCGAAACTCTCCATACATGATATTTATTATTGATCATACTTGATAATAGTTATTTCCTTTTGTTCCAAGGTTGTCCTTCCCGATTTCAACTTACGAGATCGTAATGCATCCTTTACTTCACTGTTACGTTCTTCCCATGGCTTGTGCCTTCCAAAACTTCATGGAACGTCTATGATACTCCATTAATACGGTGAAGTACATGGCATACTCATGCTCTAAAAATGCGAGGTGTAACATCATGCCTGCTTAACTTTTTAAAGAAAACACATGTCATGCATATCAAAAATACCATTATCGTTAACCCGCGTCCGGGTAACTATCGCACACCACCCACTAGTGGTGTCATGTCCGGCCAAATAGGCACGGTGTTATCATAAGCTGCCCGCCTTAGCGATGTCATGTCCATCCATCTAGGCACGGTATAATCATAAGTCGCCCGCCTTAGCGGGGTCATGTCCGGCCATCTAGGCACTGTGTAATCATAAGCCTCCCCCCTTAGCGGTGTCATGTCCGGCCATCTAGGCACGGTGTAATCAAAAGCCGCTCGCCTTAGCGGTGTCATGTTCGACCATCTACGCACGGTGTAATCATAAGCCACCCGCCTTAGCGGTGTCATATCTGGCCATCTAGGCACGGTGTAATCGCATCATTATATACTTATCATAAAGCATGCATTAGAACTCAATTAAAAGCTACAACTCCATCGGGGTGACGTAAGGTCGAGAACCCCCGATACCACTATGCAGTAGTCATGATCATCATGGCTCACCTTAAAGGAACTAGCATCATAAGGCGAGGCTAACAATAATGAATAACATCAATGAATCATATAAGAATCATTAGTTAAAGAA
>NC_081353.1:52106559-52124350 GCF_029784015.1 Lycium ferocissimum | reverse complement strand
AAGGCCAATTAAATTAATGAATAGTAGCCATTATAAATGGTTTTGAGGCGAATTGCCCCCCGGGGTTTCCCATTTTAACCTAATACAAGACATCCCAAAAAGAAGAAGTGGGGAGCTTTCTCCCTTTACGTTGTGTCCCCCAAAAATGACCCCGCTCCAAAATCAAATGGTAAAAGACCATTAGAATTTCCAAAGTTCCCCATTTTTTTGTCCCCCAATTTTCCAAAATTCCCCCTTATATATAAGATTATTTCAAACAAAAAAACAACAATCCACAATTAAAAATCAAACAAAATCTTCAAACGTCAATATTCTTCATTTCCAAAAAAGGGAAAATTTCCCACAAACTTCCAAATTAAACTTATGTTCCATTATTAATTCCCCTCATTCAAATTATCCAAAATATTCCAATCATATTCGCATTATACATAAATTAAAAAAAATTCTACTTTCCATATTCCTTTCAAAGGGTAAACATTCAACTCTAATTTTTGATTATTTCATTCCGAATTCATTAACAACAACCATAAGTCATATTTAAAATCTTCTCATATCATAATTATACAAGGATTATACGCAATCATGCCAAAATCATACATTTTCCCATAATAATCCATAATCATTTCCAACGCTAATTCGATTCATTAACCATTCATTACGTCATAAAAGTCACAACAACACAACCAACAACTAAACAAGATTAAATTCACGAGGCTTTGCTCTTCCCATAGGCTGTCACTACCACCAACACCAAACACACACACACTTTATGCATACAACAAACCACGAGGTTCTGCCTATTCTCGATTCTTATCATATTCATAACAATTCCATAACACTAGAATAAATAAAAATTCATACCTTTACTTGAATTTCCGACTTGCCACAAACGTGCACCTTACTCCAAACTAATTGTATCACGCGGAAGGGCGTCTTGAGTAGTCTACAAATATGGAAAGAGCAAGATTTTTAAGATTGAACCAAGCTAGGAAATTTTTTTTTTTCCTTTCACTCTATTCGCGGCGAAGGCTCACGTATATAAGCCCAAGTTTTTTTTTTTTGTTTGATCTTTTCTTGAATGTTCTAAGGCCAACAAGATATATATTGTTGATCAATGGTCACATGATAATCACATGACCATTTAAATGAGGTTTGGGCCAAGCCCTTGGCCGGACCACCCCTCAACCTGGGCCTTAATTTTGTTCAATTTTCTTCTGGCCCACTTCATTTAGAATTCTCGTTTTGTAATTTCCGAAACTAATTTCCAAAATTCCAAATTTGCCCTCGACCTTCTCCGACATCTTACCAATAATTTATAAAACAACATAAACATATTAATTGAAATCAAAAGATTGACTTATAACATACAAGTCACAATTATTTCGAAATTTCCGAATATGCGAAAACACGGGATATAACATTATTGGAGTTGGAAAGTCTTGAAGGAAGTAGTATGTTGATTGAAATTATTAGTATGATTGTTGGTAATGTTGTTAGTTTGGCTCAAGCAGTATTCCCGGATCGTTGGTTGATTGAATCGGCCAAGTTAAACTTGGTGGCATGGTACATTTACGGGGGAAATGCGCCGAAATTTCGGTAGCTGCTTCATTTAAGAATCTAATTCGGGCGCACTAATCATCATTTGGTAAAACATGACCAAATCGTAGATTTTGGTGGATTTACAACCGATTTGGAGTAGCAGGAGCGGAAAGAGGTATGTAAGACTTCACTTTCCTTCTTTGGGGTATGCTTAGACGTAGTAGGCTTGAACACGGGCCTCGGGATAATTCCTTTCCTAGAAAACCGAGATTGAAATTAGTTACTATTCATCTTAAAGAAATTGAAATAGAATTGTGCAAAATGTGGGAAAACTTCCCTGAACCTTTAACTTGCATAAATAAGATCCGACTACCTAAAACTCTCATAAGTCTTGTCTTGAAACGTATTATATCGTCCATCGTGTACGCCGCCTCATTTCTGACCCGAGGTGGGCCTATTGTCCCGGTTTTCTTTAGTGCTCCGTTTACCCACCGACGAATGTTGTAACTGCTTCTCCTGGGGAATATTTCCATGATAAAAGTGATAACGATGATGTAAAGGGAGGAACATGTCTATGATAAGCTTGTGACAAAGAATGAATCCTTGACTATGAGCCTTAAGTCGAGAATCAGCCGAGTATGAAAGTGATAACCAAATCCTTGATCTTTGGTTCTATTCCCTAGCTATGGTATTATTTCCTAAAGATTTCAAGTCTGCGCATAAACGCATATGACGTCCTATGATCCGATTCCATGTTTTCTCATAATGTCGCTCTCCATTGTTAGTCTCGCCTTAAATTAATTGTTCCTTGGTGTAGGCAAGCGCCCATGGTTATTCCATAACATCGTCGGGGTTCACCCACGTCGCTCCGATAGGTACATGACTTTCCTTGGGCTCCCATGCCTTGTTTATATGATAATGTATATGATACATGATATTGATGAATGTATATGTATACGGGGAATGGGGAGAGAACCGTGTCCCCCGATTCGGCGGCTTATCATCCGGACGCGGGATGCCGGACGAGGATGGGAGGGACGCGCGGGCGTCGTTATGTGATGTATGATATATATATAATATGATATGCCGGGACTTGTTGGGGGAGGGGGGGTGGGAGAGCCGATGAATTCGGCGTACGGTGAAACGCGGTAAAAAGTACCGTTTTCGAAGGTATACTGTTTTCTATGTACAAGAATAAGAGACACCGTGTTTAAAAAAAAAAAAAAAGGAAAAGAAGCTAGGCATGCATGGCATCCGCCTCACGCACGCACGTATACGGGTTTCTTTCAACCTATGATACGTTCGTATGTCTATGCGATTCCCCCGTCCATATGTATCGCATATCCCTCTTATCTCGTACGATTCTATAATCCCATGGTACTGTTGTTCATACTTATGTTCCCGTACGTATTATTATTCATGTCTTACATACTAGGTACATTGCTCGTACCGACCCTCTTCTTCTTCGAAGTACACGTTTCGTACCGCGCGGAAGTACACCGTATGGGTTGAAGTTAATATAGAAGATGTTCCGGCAAAAAGTTGGCAAGCTCCATTTGGCACTGAGTGTGTGCCAGAATGTCGAGCACACGTGCCGATTTCGATTACGCTAGAGACTTTGCGGACGAGTCGTGCGTACCGATAGTCGGGCCTCGGTGGCCATTTTACAGGCCAATGTGTCGGTTGTATTATGATACGAGTTTTATACGATTCAAATTCGATTTGCTCGGAAAGCGACAGGAAAAGAATACTTTTTAGCAAGCCTTGTCATGTGTGTATTTGACTTAGAGAGAAAAATTTTACGTACGGAATGAGAGGTCGAGGGTTCGCTCGACCTAGGTAAGTGGTCGGGTGCCATCACCTGCATCAAGATTGGGGTGTGACAAAGTGTGCTCCGGCAGCGAGGTCGGTCCCGAGGGTTGTACGCAAAGTCGTGTCCGGTAGTAGTCCACATTTATGGGTGTGAAGCCGGTCACATTTATAAACGGAGGCTACGGGGCATCTAGCAATGGTTGACCTTCTTTTTCGTCATGTGATCGTGCGACGAGCCAAGTCATAGGAGATAAGATCCCTTATACTAATCGTGGGTTTGCATCCGGTATCGGCGGAAAAGGCGAGGATGACGTGAAAGTCAAAAGAGGTAGGGATCGGGAGGGATATATTTGTTTTGTTATGTGAAGCTAGGAGCCAGATAGGAAAATAGAGATACACCAGGCGGAAAGTGAATATTATAAAGAGAGAAAGGGGCAAAACGGTCGTTGTAAAAGGAAGGACGTACAGAAAAACGTCCGGAAGGCGTAATGTTTCGGTTGGCTCTGCATCGAGTAATAAAGCGGCATATGAGGAAGTGGACGAATATATCGGCATTAAGGCACCGGATTTTACCAAAGTTTCGAGATTAAGCGTGCTCGGTGAGAGCGATTCTATGATGGGTGACCTTCTCGGGAAGTATGCGGGAAATTCGATATATTCGGATCTAAGAGACAAATGAGCAGTTAGTGGTAGCCTAAGGGAAATTAGAGCGTATGAGATGATTGGAGACCATAAGACGCGTAGGACGAGGCAAACTTACTTGGTAAAGAGATGCGAGGAAGTCATCCACGGCCTTGAGAATTAGGATAGGCTTGGACGGCGTTTGGACGTATTTTGTGGGCTAGTTAATAGTAGTTATACATATGTATATATGAAGGTGTAGGATATCCCAAACATGATTGTATCAGTGGACATGTGAGTCCCAGCGACCGAAGTTACGATACAGAAGGCATTAATTGAGTGAGGTACCTAAGCCTTGTGACTGGTTGAAGAGTAAAAAGTACAGTTGTTGCCAAAGTAAGTTTTATTATACACCATATGATCGAGATTGGGAATGATGATATGAAACGGAGTATAAATGGATAATGGTAGGTACACCCCAAAAAGGGGGGAAGCGGGTGAGAGGAATGTAAGAATGAGATATAGACGGTTGATACGGTAGTGTGACTGACATGAACGACTTGGTGCATTAAGGAGACCTTTTCGAAGTAATTAGTAAGGTCGGGGAAACCGACAATGAGTGGATAGAAGTCCGGATAATGTTTAAGGTAATATGAGAAGTTCGTACAAACTTTGAGTAGTGCGACGCCTTGTAAAATGGACGTATATGAAGAAGAGTATGACAAAGAGAACGGTATTGGATAGCTTAAGAGCTAATATGAAGGATGGAAATAGCTTTGAGGAGCTCCCCAGGTGCTTATGCGACCTGGCAAGGCTAGTTGAACATTCGGGTGAATGTTAAAAAGGGGGAAGGATGTTACACCTCGTATTTTTGTACATTGGAATATTCCGAGCCAATGGTGAAAAGCTATGAATAAGACTATGTTCTAAATAATTTTTAATGAACGAGTCGTTAGGAATATTATTTATAGACATTGGTGGTATGGAAATATTGAGAAAGGCTAAGGGTAAAAAGGAAAATTGCAAAGTGGCGTCCTGAAGAATAATGTGAAAGGCGAGGTAAAATGGCATCGCAAGGTTAAGAAAAATCCTTGGAGGGCCAATCTTATAAGAAGACACTTGGCCTTCTTATTAAATTTCAAGAAAAAGGGAAGAAAACTCACAGAAAAAATGAGGGACTAAAGTGTGCAAGGGAAAGCATTTGAATGTCATTTGCAAATTAGAAAGAATTCAAGAAAAGGAAGGAAAAATCAAGAAAAAAAAGAAAAGTCTGGGAGAGGGGAGAAGGAGGGATATAAACCATACTTGAGGGGCTTAAATGCAAATATGGAAAAAATGGTGGAAGGCATGTATATTTATTAAGTCATCTTTTAATTCAACAAATTTGGAGGAAGAAGAAAGAACAAAGAAAGAGGAGATCGTAGAAGCCATGGGGTTCGACCCCAACCATGAAATTAAGTACATGAAATTTCGCTCCAAAATTATTTTCTTCATGTATTCCTACCAGTAGGTGTCCTCTACAACGTGGTATAGTTGTTTCGGAAGAGGTATTCGTTTCATCGTTTCGCACCATAGTCAAGTATGAAGAAGTTGAAGGAAAAAGGTAAGGCTTAGTCTCTTCTCACGTGTTATGGATCTATGCATGTTGTTTAGTGTTGTAGTAGGTGAAAATGAATGAAAATCATGAAAATAAATTGTGTTGTGCATGTGGTCGGTAGGTGCTTGCATGGATGGTACAGTGATACGATTCAATTCTTATGTAGAATTTTAATTGTTGTTGTTATGTATTTTATTATGGAAATAAATGGAAAGCATGAAATGTAGAAATTATGGATGTGGCAGTATGCATGGTGTGGCGGTGTAGTGTGTTGTGTGCATGGAAGGATGGTTGATTTTATATAGCATGTTGTTGTTGTTGTTGTTGTTGTAATGTAAAAGGATGAAAATTCATGAAAAATATGCATATATGTGAGTATTGGCGAGTGGTATGGGTGATGGAAGGTATGATGAATGGAAAAGTTTGGTTATTGATTTCACGTCGCAAATAAAAGTTTATGTTAATTGAATGTAATGTTCTTGCGAGGTATGGAAGACAATGATGTTAGTATGGTGTTGTTGGAATATAAATCACAAGGTTGTTATTGTTTTTATTGGAGTTGGAAAGTCTTAAAGGAAGTAGTATGTTGATTGAAATTATTTGTATGATTGTTGGTAATGTTGTTAGTTTGGCCGGGTTGTATTCCGGGATCGTTGGTTGATTTGAATCGACCTGTTAAACTGGTGGCATGGTATATTTACGGGGGAAATGCTGCGCAGACAATTTCGGTAGCCAAGTTTCATTTAAGAATCTAATTCGAAGTGCACTAATCATCGTTTAGTAACATGACCAAATCGTGAGATTTGGTGGATTGCAACCCGGATTTGGAGTAGCGAGAAGGAGCGGAAAGAGGTATGTAAGACTTCACTTTCCTTCTTTGGCATGTCTTAGACGTAGTAGGCTTGAACACGGGCCTCGGGGATAAGTCCTTTCCTAGAAAACCGAGATTGAAATTAGTTACTATTCATTTAGTAGAATTGAAATAAGGAATTGTGCAAAATGTGGGAAAACTTCCTAGACCTCTAGAACTTGCATAAATAAGAGATCATCACTCCTAAAACTCTCATAAGTCTTGTCATGAAACGTATTATCGTCAGCTGTGTACGCCGCCTCATTTGACCGAGTGCGGGCTCTATTGTCCCCGATTTTCTTTAGTGCTCCGTTTACCCACCGACAAATGTTGTAAGCATTCGGCGGGGAATATTTCCATGATAAAAGGATAACGATGATGTAAAGGGAGAGCATGTCTATGATAAGCATACGACAAGAATGAATCCTTGACTTGTAGCCTTAAGTCGAATCTAAAGCTAGTATGAAAGTGATAAACCGGTCTCTTTTGATCTTTGGTTCTATTCCCAAGCTATGGTATTATTTCCTAAAGATTTCGAAGTCTACGACATAAACGCATATGATGTCCTATGATCCGATTCCATGTTTTCTCATAATGTCGCTCTCCATTGTTAGTCTCGCCTTAAATTAATTGTTTCTTCAAGGTGAGGCAAGCGCCCATGGTTATTCCATAACATCGTCGGAGTGTTCCGACCTTACGTCACTCCGATAGGTACATGACTTTCCTTGGGCTCCCGCATGCCGTTTATATGATAATGTATATGATATGATATTCACGAATGTATATGTATATGGGGAACGGGGAAGGGCAACCGTGTCCACCGATTCGGTACGGCTTATCATCCGGACGCGGGATACGGGGGAGCCGTACGCGGCGTCCGTTATGTGATGTATGATATATATATAATATGATATACTTGGGACCTTTGTTGGGGAGGGGGGTGGGAGAGCGCGATGAATTCGGCGTACGTAAATGCGAGTAAAAGTACCGTTTTCGAAAGGTATCTCGTTTTCTATGTACAAGAATAAGAGACACCGTGTTTAAAAAAAAAAAAAAAGGAAAAGAAGCTAGGCATGCATGGTATCCGCCCTCGGCCGCACGCGCACGTATGCGAGGTTTCTTTCAACCTATGATATGCTTCATATATGTCTGTGCAGTTACCGTCCATATGTACGGAGTTATCCTCTTATCTCATCACAGATTCTATAATCCCATTGTCTGTTGTTCATACTTATGTTCCTGTACGTATTATTATTCATGTCTTACATACTCAGTACATTGCTCGTACTGACCCCTCTTCTTCGGGGGCTGCGTTTCATGCCGCGCAGGTACACCCAGATGGGTTGAAGTTAATATAGAAGATGTTCCAGCAAAGTTGGCAAGCTCCATTTGGCCTGGAGTGTGGCGAGAGTCGAGCACACACGTGCCGGGATTTCGATTACGGTTAGAGACTTTGCGGACGCAGTCGTGGGTACGGTAGTCGATCTGTCAGTGGCTTCATAGGCCAATGTGTCAGTTTGTATTATGATACGAGTTTTATACAGTTACAAATTCGATTTGCTCGGAAAGCGACAGAAAGAATACTTTTAGTAAGCCTTGTCATGTGTGTATTTGACTTAGAGGAAAAATTTTACGCATGGAATGAGAGTCAGAGGGTTCGCTCGACCCTAGGTAAGGGTCGGGTGCCCATCACACCCTGATCAAGATTGGGGTGTGACAATGTTGCATTAACACACACATCTAGTCCGACGCCAGAAGCATCACAATATACCACGTAGCCATCTGATCCTTCTGGGAGTGTGAGCACCCGGTGAGAAGTCGATCTATCTTTCAACTCTTGAAAACTACGCTCACAAACATCACTCGGCGGAATTTAGGCGACCCGAGT
This sequence comes from Lycium ferocissimum, assembly GCF_029784015.1. Lineage (NCBI taxonomy): Eukaryota > Viridiplantae > Streptophyta > Magnoliopsida > Solanales > Solanaceae > Lycium > Lycium ferocissimum. The sequence continues at coordinate 52,116,043 of NC_081353.1, read as the reverse complement.
TAGCTTCGTTAATGCAGCGAAATAGACGAAAAGCCCTCTACAAATCTCCTATAATATCGCAACCCAAGAATACTACGAACACGTGGCGTCGTAGGTCTTGCCAAGTCTTGGCTGCTTCAATCTTCGAGTGTCGACCGGATACCGTCATCCGAGATAACCTGGCCCAAAAATGCCACGAGAATTTAGCCAAAACTCACATTTTGAGAACTTTGCATATAACTCCGGGCTCGGAGAACGCCAAAAAAATTCTTAAATGATCCGCATGTTCGATTACGTACGAGAATATACCAGGATATCATCGATAAATACTATCACAAAGAGATCCAGAACGGGTACCGGAACACATTATTCATTAAGCTCATAAACACTGTCGGGGCATTAGTTAATCCGAACGACATCACTCGAAATTCATAGTGGCCATATCTCGTTCTGAAGGCTATTTTGGGAATGTCTCCTTCTCTGACTCTCACTTGATGGTAGCCCGATCTTAGATCTATCTTGGAAAACCATTTAGCACCTTGTAACTGATCGAACAAATCATCAATTCTTGGAAGCGGATACTTGTTCTTTAACGTCACCTTGTTCAGTTGCCTATAATCAATACACATTCGTAGGGAGCCATCTTTCTTTTTCACGAATAATACTGGCGCTCCCCACGGGGATGAACTAGGTACGATGAACCCCTTCTCGAGCAAATCTTTCAATTGCGCTTTTAACTCTTTCAATTCTGTGGTGCCATTCGATAAGGGGGAATGGAAATAGGGTCGGTATACGGCAACACATCAATGGTGAAGTCAATCTCCTTTACGGAGGAAGGCACTGGAAGTTCATGCGGGAAATACATGCGGAAACTCGTTCACACCGGAACGGATTGAAAAGTTAGCGATGTTGCCTTGGTATCATGAACTCGGACTAAATGATAAATATAGCCCTTGGCGATCATCTTTACGGCCTTAAGGTAGGAAATAAACCTACCCCTCGGAGTTGCGAGTGTTACCTTTCCATTCAAGCACGGGCTCTCCGGAGGAAATTGAAATCGAACTATTTTCAGTCGGCAATCAACATTGGCATAGCATGATGCCAACCAATCCATGCCCATAATTACATCAAAATCCAGCATTTCTAGCTCAACTAAATCAACTTTAGTCTGACGATCACATATCATAACTATACAATCTTTGTACACTAGTTTCGCTATCACGGGATCACCAACCGGAGTAGATACCTCGAAAGGTTTAATCGGCTCGGGCTTCACCCCAATACGATTAGCAACATATGGAGTAATATAGGACAGTGTAGACCCGGGATCTATCAATGCATACGCGTCATGAGAGAATACGGACAATATACACGCAACCACGTGCGGGACGACTCGAGATCACGTCGTCCGGCTAAAGCATATAATCGGGCGTGTGGCACACAGAAGTAGATGCTCCCCCCGCGGCCTCGCCTCGGCTGCGAGATGCGGGGAGTCTGCCCGTAGAACGCACCGAAGCGAACTGCGCGACCACGTAGGGGCCGGACCCCGCCCTGCGCCGTATCTCGAGGGACGGTCCGCGTCAAGTGTCCTACGCCCCGCGAAACATAACACGCGTCGGGTGCCACAGCGACATGGCCACTGAGTGCAATTTCTGCCCCCAGGCTGCATCGGGGAGCGAGTGGTCTCCCACCGAGCGTAATCTCCCCAAAGGCGAGAACACGGGGCCCTCGAACTCGACACGCCGAACGATAAGAACGATCGGATCACGCACGGACCGGGGAGGTGCACTCGTCCTTCGGCGGTGGGTGCCCGAAATAGGTTTGCCTCGATCCGCTCCTATGCTCGCCTCCTACTCCCATAGATCTTGCCCGTTTGCCTTGCCCTCTATCGGTGTCACGATCACCCCTGCGGAGGTTCTTTGCCCTCGAATTTTGGGCATGAGCTTGGGGGAAATGTCCATCCGTCTTGCAACGAAGGCTGTTAAGCAATCCTTAATCAAATGTGGCCCTAAGCCACTCACAAATCTGTGCACCCGATCCCCCCCATATCAGCTACCATCGTCGGGGCATATCCCAGCCGAGAATTGAATTGAAGGCTATATTCTCGGGCGCTCGTGTTCCCTTGCTTTAGATTCGGGGAATCTGTCATGCCAGCTCGGCGGGCCTCGGGCGGCAAATAATGGCGGATGAAAACATCGACAAACTCTTGCCACGGTGGAGGAGGTGCATTTTGTGGCCTCGACACCATCCGATTATTAAACCATAAGACCGCCACGTCTCGGAGCCTATATGATGCCAACTCCGGCGATTCGGTCTCGAAGCATGGATAATCCGCAACGTCCTCAGCATCTCATCGATAAAGCCTTGTGGGTCCTCGTCCGGCTTTGACGAAAAGAATTCGGAGGATTTAGGCTCGTGAAGTCTCGGGCTCTAGAACTAACCGACCGATCACTTGGGCCGCATTTTGCCTTTGTGCACGAGCGGCAACCGGTTGTGTCGATGTAAGTTAATAGCCTCGGCTACTGTTGACCCGCAGCGGCCCCGGTGGAGGAGCGGAGGAATAGGGAGGAGGAACGAGAAGCCCCTGCTTGTCCACGCGATGGCGGAGTAGTAGAGCGCACTAGGTGAAACCTCATGATGGGACTCCCGCCCTCAACATTCATAGGCGGCTCTCTTTACGCCGCCTCTTTGTCGTAGTCTTGCCTGCGGGCGGCTTTAGCTTTTGGCGGCATTTACGAAATTACAACATACTCGTTGGGAGGATTAAATCTTATACTCGGCTCTGTCGCACGATCTCGCACGAAGAAAGATGGTCATTTTCCTAAATGCCTGTGGCCTCTGTTTATTGGTGTGGCGCGCAACACACCATAAACAAGACTCACTAGACACGGCTCGTAGACAGACACTTCCTAGGGAGACCGCTGCGATACCACTTTTGTCACGACCCGAACTGCGGCGCGACGGGCATCGGGCTAACCATAGAATACCGCTCGTACTATTATCTATATGCTCTTATTCACAATGCTTGCCCAATTTCATAAAAATATCTCATCACTTAAAACATAATCACTTTTATAAACACAAGCTCTTCGGTTAACAAAAGATATTTATGCATATACGTACATATACATGAATATACGTGGAGACCCTGGGACCATACTTCCCACACATGCGTATCTACGAGCCTCTACTAGAGTACTAAACATATGGACGGGACAGGACCCCGTCATGCCCAAAATATGAATATACAAATATGTACCAAAAGAATAATCAATAGCACCTCCGGATGATGGAGTGCTCACAAATCAGCTACTGGCTTCTAGGGATCAGCACCGTCTCCCTGCCTACCTGTGGGCATGAACACAGCGTCCGAAGAAAGGACGTCAGTACGAACATTGTGCGAGTATGTAAGGCGAGGAGTGAAATAACATAATCGGGAGATCATAAATCATGAGATGAGGTATAACTTTTGTACACTCTTTACATAGGAACCGGTTTCGTGTACATACATCATATATAAATACATCACATGCATTATCATAACATGCGAAGCATCGTCGCATCAATCATACATCATCACATCGTTACCCGCATCCGGGTAACCCTCCCATGCAGCCCACTAGTGGTGACATATCCGCCTTTTCTCGGTGCGGTGGAATCATAGCAGCCGCCCCCGTAGCGGTGACGTGTCCGGCCAATTAGGCGCGGTGGAATCATATTATCACACATACCATGCAATTCATATACTTGTCATCATTAACATTCATTTCATAGACATATCGTGGCTTATCACAATGTTACCATAATTTAGCATCCCTAGTTGCATATACATATACATACGTTACGCTTAAGAGCGGCTATGCTTATGTCAGGGTGACATAAGGTCGTAAACCCCCGGTCATATTATGGAATAAGCATAAGCATCATATCTCACCTTGGAGGGATTTACGGTTTAAGGTGAGTACATATAGAGAAGGAATGCCAATGGATCGTGATCATCATTATTGATTTCGTAAGAACATCATATCTTGGTCTCTAGAGTCGTTATCGCATTCATAACATATTTCTTGTCCGTCTCGTCATTCATGAACTTAGATTTTCATCTCTAGAACGTAGGAGATTCATGAAGGGAGAGGAAAAATCATGCATAAGATTCATGCCTTAGAAGGAAGGGTAATGCCTCACATACCTTTGTCGTTTAATTACTTTGCAACTTGCTCGTCCTCCCTTAACGCTTGCGTCTTTACCTTCAAGAGGGTTCGTATCGTCATTAGCTAATCAATTACAGAACGCACTTTTTAAGGCTAAAGAAAATCGGACAGCGTTTCCTTTGTTTTAAACTACTTTCCGCCATATTCCATATCAACTCCCAACATTCATAATAATCATCACAATATTGTTAACAACAATCGTCATTCATTCATCTTATTTGCATTTCATAATCTCACCTCAATTTCCCATAATCATGACTAAAAATCCATCGTCGTAATCTTTCGTATCCAATGCTCATTTTATGTTCTATAGGTCATTTACAACATATTTATATCATCCACATATTCATTTCCATGATTCAATCCACTACTAATCACTAATGACATTATTCATCCATTTAATGACCCATTTGTTGTACTCTTCTACAATCCATGAATCTTAACTCAATAATACTTCAAATGGCATGTAAAGTTCATGAAACTTACCTTGGATGATGGTTGAACGAGTCTTAGGTTGAAATACTTCAATTAGCCAAACCCTAGTTCCACCTCCTTTGGAATTTCTTGACTTTGACAGCTTTAATGGAGGTTCTTAAGCTTGATTCTCCTCAAATCTTGTTATTGATCCTTGATCTCCTTAGTTTTCTTGTGGAGGAATTATTAGGAGAGTTCTAGAAGTCTCTTGAGTTGTATGAATGGAGAATGAATTAAAATGATGCCTAAGTCCCCTTTTAATAACTCCAACATTGATGTTTAATGAATTCCGTAGGGTGAGCGGTGGTCGTAAACCACGGTTTACGGGCGTGTTCTGGTTTACGGCCGTCCTCCGGATCGTGTTTAAGCATTAAAAAAAACGAAGCTTGGGTGAGGGACATGGCACTTTACGACTGATTCACGGTCCGTGAACCGGTTTACGGAGCCGTCCTCCGGGTCATTTTTAATCATTTCAAACTTTAACGAAAGTTGAGATTTTCAACGAGAATTTGGAGGACGATTGCACTATACGGTCCGTAAATCACTTTACGGGTCGTATAGTGCCATATACGACCCTTTGGGCTGAAAAAAACTCTCTGTAACTTTATGATTTCCAAAGTTCATATTTAGCCATCCCCGACCTATCAAAACACCATACACTCACCCTTCATGGTTGTACTCATCAGTCAAGTACGGGAAATTTTTGAGGCGTAACAGATAGGAGATCTCTCCTATAGTAGGATATAAGAAAGCCAAATGGTGAATAGAGGAAGGGGAAGGAATATGGCGAAATAGACAGCAAGTGAGTTTAGTACAATAAGATATGTAGAGCAGAACAAAACTAGGAGAAGGAAAGACTATGACTAAGATTGGATGCGCCTTGTATAATTATACTAGAATAGTTATGCAACCTACGACTATTTGTATGCTATGGATGAGACCAAGTAAGTATTTGATAAGAAGGAAAAAAAAAATTCAGTAACAACAATGTAGTTGCAATAATTTGGGTACACCAAAGAAAGGTATAATATGGTCTGGGGCAAAACTACGGAGAATATAGTTATACGAGGGCAACAACCATAATTGAGCCTTGATATCGATTGAAAGACATAAGAGAAGAATATAGGGTCTATATAAAGACTAGCGAGGCAACGCTAAGGTAATTTGTTTCAGAGCTGACCTGAGCACCTACACATGCTCGTGTAAAAATTGCAATAGGATGTGGGATAGGAGAACTAAGAGCAAATTTGATTAAAGAGGCAATAAAAGGGTTTGAGTTAAAAATAGAGGAACGACATGGGATAATTTGCCTAAAGTATTGCCAATTAGAGTAAGCAAAATTACGAAATAATTTAACCAAGACAATCAGAATAAGCGGGTTACAGGTTACTGGATGATAGTAAAGTTATAATATAAGGGGACCCTAGCGCTGCCCAATAGCCAGCCACAAAGATCGAATCGAGAAGTAAAAAAATAAGTGATAGTTAAAGACCTTTAAAAAGTCGAGAAAGTGACACATGATGAGGATTCAAAATAAATTTGTCACGGCGGATAAAGCAAGGATATTGGGGTACAAACATGCTACCTACGGGAAATTTCGTTCTACTCGTAAAACACTGCGAAGGGTCTACGGGTTACCGGAGGCATGCGATACTCCGGGGATATTAAAGTCTAAAGAACCGACGAGGACGTCTGCGTGTTACAAGATCTTGTTTAAAGATAAGAAGGTAGAGTGAAGTGAACGATACATCATCTAAAGAGAATAATTATAGAAAAAGAAAAAGTCGAGTCATGAGTACACGCACCATGAGTACAAGTCTGAATCAATCGATGACAATACAACTGAGCAGTATGCAAATAAGAGAGACAGTAACATTTCAGCAGAACAGCTCGAAATACAGCTAATAACCAACTACGAAATAAAGAGAAGAGTAAAGACAAAGGCATGGAATTATTACCTCGAGAAGCGACGAGAAAGAGGGAGATATTACGGGAATGACAAAATAAGGCGGGAATGTGTTATAGTGAATTATGGCGAATCGACCAATGGAAGAAGTATGTGAAGGGCATAATTGAATAAGAAGACACTTGAGAAAGTATGAGAAATTCAGAATCAGTTTAACATTCGAGGATGAATGTTCTAAAGGGGGGAAGGATGTTATACCCCGCATATTTATACGTTGAATTATTCGCAAGCAAATCGAGTCAAGTTAAAGGTAGAATCTTTTCGGACAAAAAGTATAAACCTTTAATTTTCAATTTTGATTAAAACATAAATTGTTTATAATTTTATTTAGTATAGAAATATTATTGGAGATTGGGGATTAATTATTTGTGATTAGATTATTAATTGATGATTAATGATTAATTAAATTAATTAATTTCATTATTATTTGTGGGCCCCACCCGAAATTAAAAAAAAAATATAATTTAGGAAGTCAAATTGGTGAGTCATGAAGGGGGGGGGGGCACGTGTCTATTTAAGGGACACCATATATATATGAAGTTTGATGAACAATTTAGCATTTCAATTTTCATTTCACAAAAAAAAAAAGAAAAGAAAACTTCCATGGGCTGCCAAACTCTCGGCCTTCATGGTGATTGAGCAAAAATATTTTGGTTGCTAATTTTTATCAAGTTCCAAGTAATTTACAAGTTCAAGGAGGTGATAGCAACATTGGATATTGAATTGAGGAAGAAGAAATTGTGAAATTGGGGCAATTAAGAGTAGAAATTCTTCCGAGAAAATTAAGGTGAGATTTTCATGTTTTATGGTGTAATCATGTTAATAGTATTGTAACGGAGTTATTAAAATTGGATTGGATGAAATTTGAAGTAAGAAATTGCATGAAATCGTTGATATTAGGAGTTGTAGTTGTTATATGGAAATGTTGAGTTGAAAAGATTCAAAGTATGGTTTATGTTCACACGTTGTTGTTCGTGTTGTTAACGTGTCATCATTGATATGATTTCTAAATTCGAAGGAAAGAAGCGCATAACGTATTGTATATAAAGCATATGTTCGTCCGTTTGGCGTATGATCTTAAATCTTAGTGATTTGGATTGGAAAAGGATTAAGAAAGGTTATGGGATTGTTTGAGATGTTTATGAGTTGGATTTTAAAGATTTGATATGAATATTTCTATTATGGTCATTGTTGGTATTTCTGTGTTAACAGGAGAATAATTGGAAATTCGGGTTAGACGAATATATAGGGGAAATCTTTGCCCGATTTTCGTTAAGTCCTAACTAATGGATAGTCCTAAACGAGAATGTATAAGTTAAAGAATAAGTTCTATAGGCTATTGGTTACGGATTTACGAACTAGAAAGTATAGTTACAAACGATAACGTTACTCTTATGTTAAATAGGCTAAAAAGAGCGACAAAGCGAATGGTTTTGCGATTAGTCGTCAACAGGTATGTAAAGCTTACCCTTTCTTTCTTTTGGCATGTCCTAGATGTAAGCATGAAACGTTATGAGCTTTGGGGTAACTCTATTCATATTCTGAGTATGTTTTATGTTACCTTTCTTTCATATCTAAGATCGTGCGATAGAGCCAAATCATAGGAAATGAAATTCCTTTTACTAACCTTTGATTTCAGCTGAAGAACGACATTGACAGAAAAAAAAAGTGACTGATGATATTGGAAGCCACACAGTACACAGGTAAGCAACGATGCGAAAGATGCGTGTCGGATAAGGTAAGAATATTGAAATATGATTGAATGTAAAGTTGGAGGGTGAAAGAGAAGGTGGATAGGAAAGTATAACAGGACAGATCGTTAAAGGATCAGGTACGCCTCGAGGTGCGATATGTGAGGTAAGTCCCGATATGTTTATTCTTTTCTTTGAAATTGGGAGCCCAGTGTGGCTATGATACGATATGATATATGCGTATATATGTTGGTTTTGTGAGGCATTGTTGGTATTTTACGCGTACGGGTTACGGGATAGTAAAATGCTGAAGAAACTGCGCGAATTTTTTTTCTAGAAATAGGAAAAAGGAAGAGAATGAGATATATGTTCATAATATGTTTTGAAGGTTGATCTTACCGACAAGGTAAATCTATTATGTTGGACTAAAACTTTAAGAAATACCCCAAACGTCATCCATAAGAGGCATCATTCTTATTTGGGAGACCTTGTTTTGAAGAAGCGTATATGAGCGGTGAATTCGCATTCGTTTGAACGGACAGTACGTTCCAACCACATTTTTGCCTTAGAAAAAGCTCATGTTATAGGCCAAAACGTCTAGCAATTAAGTTTCACTTTATTGGAAGACTACAAAGCGTGCAACAAGTAGGCAGAGGCAGAAATGGTTCGCTCGACCACGAAGGCAAATATGGAGGTAAGCTGTTATGTCCGTTTTGTACATTGGGACAATTTGGTTTAACTATGATAAGTTAGGGCCAAACCATTCCGGGATAAAGTCGAGACTTTTGACCTTCGATTTTATTTTGAGACATAAAACTTGTAAATGAATTTGTTGGTATGGAACACTTAGGAAAATTTTGGACCAAAAATGGAATTAATGGAACTTGAAAATCATGCAATTTTCTTGCACTTAGCCGTGTGGTCATTTGAAATTGGCCCCACAATTTGTGTTCAATTTCTATTGCTCCCAACACATGGTGTGCCCGAGGACACTTATATAAGTCTTGCCTTAGTTCAAAAGATGACTACTTCATTCTCGTCTCATTCCAGCCTTAGAAAAAAAAAAAGACCAAGAGTTGAACACAGAGAGGGTTCTCGGCCAAGTGAAGGAAAAACCAACTTTCTTTCAAGCCCTTTAAAAAAATTTTGTTGAGCGAACCCCA
>NC_081353.1:52026062-52106459 GCF_029784015.1 Lycium ferocissimum | reverse complement strand
GATAAGGAAAAAAAGAAAAAGTTAAAGTTTATTTTATATTATCGGACCTAAATCATTTATTAATTACTCAAATTTCCATTTATTTTATAAAAAATGTACTTGCTAAACAACCATGTTGTTTAGAAGGTTAAATTAAATATACTTTCCAAATAATGGCTTTCATTTGCACAAAGACCGCTATTGATACAGGATTGTATTTTTCGTCATCTAATTATTTTTTGGTTATACTTTTGCAATGCATCTTTGAGATGTCATTTGGAAAAACTATCAAGAGCTATTATCAAGTACATTGATCAGAGGGGATTCTAAATTTGTATATATTGCATCTTTAGAAATTTTTTGTTGTACTAGAAGCAAAGCTTTTGTGCATCCCTCGTGTTGTGGACCATTTGTGATGATTCTTTTATCATTTTTATATTCTTTCACGTTGGTTTTCTTTGTTGATTAGGCAAATGTTTTAGGAATGCAGGCTGGCTTGAGACCCCATTCGTGTGATAGATGATGTACTGATGATCGTTCATCCTGTCTTAGTAGCTTCACCTTTTTTAATTAATAGGCGAGTTTTTTTTAGCCTTTTTAAGATATGGTGAGAACTGATTTGATATTTTTTGAATTTAAGATTGAACGAAACATGGGATGAAAAATTTATGTTATAATAATGCACCTTCATTTAATTTGTACATTTTTATAACCATCCTTTAGTTGACTTAGATGAACTTGATCATAAGTTGACCCCTTTTTGTAGTCATTTGATACTGATTAGCTATCCTTTGACATATTACATTATAATAAGCAATTTTTTACCATTTTCTCTAAAATATACCTTAAATATATAAACTAATATTCATATTAAAACTATACCATATTTCTTTTATCCTAAAATTCTATTTTTTTTACCACAAACATAGTTAGAAAAAGAGTGATAGAGTCAAATTTACCATAGACACTTCAAGGAGATGGGGTGAGGGGGGCCCCGTGCCCGAGCTCTCTGATTCTGCCATGTTCATGTTAAATCACACTTCAAAGTTTATTCTAATTTGATCTTCACATTTTATAGTCTCCATCTTTAATTTATTTTCCCAAAAAACTTGGAAGGAATCTACATGGATAAACTTTGGGATGTCTTTCACTGGATTCTGTAAAGTTTGAACACAAATATCATCATATAATTAAGTAATTGATTGTCTTTAAAACTTAACCTTTTAAACGTCAAACCAAGCAAATTTTTATTTATTATATTTTAATTTTAAAGAGCACTCAAAATTTTGAGATTGTTTGAAAACGAAAAAAAGTAAGTTAAAAACAAAATTAACATACGACCTATTTTCATTTAAACTCCTTTAATCCAGTGAGCATGAACCACCACTTGAATTGGTACTTTTTTTTAAGGTTACTTCATTATATTCCATGTTAACAAGTCAATTGTTTAATCTATCGTTCTTGATTTCTTTGTGGGAAAATAAAAGTAAAACCACGGGTAAATTTCATTGACACCAAAAAAAAGGGGAAGTAAAAAAAAAAAAAGTTTTCATTTTCAAATTAGGCAAACATTCATGAACAAAAAACCCATAGTAGGGGGTTTAGTCTCACCTTCCTGTAAATGATGCCATCTTCATCAACATGCCAACCAGCCCCTTTCAAAGAGCCAGAGAAGATCATGGTTCCCCATGATTCAGAAGTTTTTAATTTCCCGTGAGCCGCAATCCAGCAAAGATTTTGTCTGTTACAGCCGCATTCTGCTCCCTTTGCTTATTTTTCTGCCTTCTTTCAGAAGGATAACGGAACTTTGTCACCATATTGTTGCCTTTGTTGGTTTTTTGGAACAGCCAGGCCCTCTGCTGGTGTTTATGCATCCTCTAAGACGACTTGGTTTTTTTCTTCCACCATCGTTTTGGGTTTTGCTTGCCCTAGCTCTTAGGTTATGAGTAATATTTTTTGGGCCTCTACAGCTCTAGGCAGCAGTAGTTATTTATAGTAGAAGACAATATGCAGACAAATTAGGGGCACGACAAAGGGAAGATATGTTTTCCAGTTTGGTCCAGGTACTATATGTTCAGTGATTTTTTTAACTTCAAAATATTTTACACAAAACATTAATGATGACCAAGGGAGAGAAGTTTTTTTCAGTTGGCGTTTTATAGAGTTCTCAGGAACATTGACAAGTGTCAAATACAATTAACATTTCTCCTATAATTTTACTCTGAAACTTTATCTCTAACTCAAGAAATACTAAAATATACCCCCGTGTCCTAATTTATGTGACACTTTGTAATGACCCATTTTGTCGTTCCCTGATTATTCTATTATTGCCCTCATTGACTCATTCCCGAGTCTCATTAGAACTATTTTTGACCCGAGAAGATAGTAGCCATGGTTTCCTAGGCGTCGTTTGGAGTTTTGGAGCTCCCTTTTAGAAAATATGGTCGTAAGCGATAACCATTTGACCGGTGGTTGACTTTTGGGTAACAGACTTTTCTGAAATCCGTTGATTTTGAGAGGTCCATGATCGTTTGTGATGAGGGGGTTGGTGTAACATTCCAGAAATGAGTTAGGTGTGAATGTGTAAAAATCTAGTGTTAACATGATATTATATCTATATGAATCCATTCTTGATGAATTCGGGTGGAGAAGATGGTCGTTTTAAGTCAAACCAACAATCAAGTTCTTAAGGGCTCTTAACTTCGCCTAAGTTTTGCAGTCATTTGTCTTAATTTTTATGAACATGTTTTGCGAATTTGGAAAACCTCCTTGATGAAACTTTTATATATTTGAAATATCTTCCAACGGTAGGTCGCCCGGCATTTCGAGCAAAGCTATGTACAAAAAGTTATGTCTCATTTTACCGAAGGGCACAAAAAGTCGGAAATTTCGCCCAAAGTACGCCTCGTAAAGTACCCGGCCGTACTTAAAGTGGGACATCCTTTTGGACGTACTTCTTCGTTATTCACCGGGTCTTGGTAGCCTAAGTATGGGCTACATAAGTATGAGACGTCTTCAAAGTACCTGACGTGCTGTGGCCGTACTTTCACCGTTTCCGGCGTAAAAATTGAGTTTAAAATGGGTACGGTCTTATTTTGTTCCCATTTTTTTTCATCCCTCCAAACCCTAAGCATGAAAATCATCTCTCCCAGTTCTCAAATCAAATGTAAGAACACCTCGACATTACTAATCTATTCTAACATCAAACCCATGATTCTTACCATGATTCATGTGATCAAATCCTAGGGTTTTGCGTGATAATTCTTCTAAAAGTGATTCAAGTTAGGTTTTGGGTGTTCTTCATTAGAAAAGTGAATTATTAAACTTGTTTAATATATTAAGGTTATATCTTTTAAAAATCATTTCTTATAAGGGGATGATTTGTATGTCTCTCTTTTTTGAAAAGTTATTTTGAATGAAAATCACTTTTGAACCTATTGTTGGAAGTATAAATTTTATTCAAGATTCTTTAATGAACGAAAGGAAAAGTAATCTTTTCATGTTTCTTGAACTCTAAGTCATGTCTAAATAGTGGTTAATGTGTGTGAGGGGGCAAACCCACATTAAACCTAGATTGTAACAAACCCTACATATGTATAAGATATTGTAAATGTTTTCCTCTATGAGAGATGCTTAATAAGGATGGTTAAGAGTTGGTAATGACATTCTGATGAATTGGGGACATGAAAATCTTTTGTAAAGAGGTTATAAGTTTTTAAAACATTGATTGAAATGACTTAATCTTTACGATATGGCATAATGAACCTCTGTATTAATTGATGGTACATGGACATACCTTGAGACAAATTGTGAATCAGCTTAATGCTATAAACTTTGTTGTTGTGTTTGCCTAACTACTCGGGAGGAAAGGTAGCCCTATGGATCCTAGTGTGATAATTACCAGCCGTTCGAAGTGAGGAAGAGTGGCCCTTCTGGTTCGCTACCGAGTGCGTTAATGCCTAGCTATTCGGGAGGAAGGATAGCCACCGAGAATTCCATATTCGGAGTGGTGCGGCGCTGACAAAGGGAACCTGCGGTGCCTTCGATGCTGCTGATTCTGGGCCTGTATTGGCATGTGTGATATTCTTGTTTTTCTCATGTAATTGTTGTCGTTAATTATGATCAATTGAAAGGCATATTTGAAGTTGTACCTTTGGCAAGAGGCCTTATAATCAGTTTTAATAATTCTTATTGAGATATACAAACTGATTAACTGCTCTTACATTGGTTTCACATGACTTTCAGGACTAACTTCTTTGTGTATTATTTTACTTTATTTTCGTTTAATTGTTGTCCCAGGCAAATTTACCGAGTACGAAGTACTCGAACATGCTTCGTTATTTTTGATGGTATGTTAGGTAACGGAGAAGTATGTTCTTGATACTCCGTGCGTTTACGAAGGACTTTTGTTGCGGCTAATTTGGTGAGTCCACACATTCGTTCGTGGGACACCCTATTGATTTATTTATTCATTACATTAGTTTTTTGAGCCGCGTCCCCGATGAGTCGACTATTATTCCTTTATCTTAGAAGCTCCCTAGTATACATTTTTGTGGGTAGTTGTTGAGTTATTGACTAACTCTTGGGCACGTTGTTATGTTTGACAAGTATAGATAACTAAAGACTTCCGTCGATTTAATTCTTATATGCATGATTTGTTTACCTTTGTTTTATAAAGGTTGAGGAACAATGTTGAACTTCGCGGGTTCAAGTGTTATTATTGTATTGTTTAGGTTCTTCCGACGTTGTTCATGACATCGGATCTTTGGTCACGTGTGAATTTTGGGGCGTTACAAGCTTGGTATTAGAGCCTAGGTTTAAATACGTCTAGGATTATTGTCGGTGTCGGTGAGCCGTGTCTACAGGGAGTTTTCCTTGTGCAACTGATCACTGCTGTGTTAAAACTCAGAAGACATTTATAGGTGTTTCCTATTCTTCAGTTGATTTTAGATTGTGGAGATCTTAAAAGTCCTTTTAGGATCGTTCTAATTAAGCTCATTAATTCGTGCCCTTTAACGAAATGGCTCTGACGTGATCCAAAAATGGTAATCGAGGATGTCCTACGGGAGTTAACCGAAATCTTGGGGGCATGAATGCGGCAACGGGAAATGATCTTTCGGAAATCGAAGCACCACCTCGTGACACTTCGCTCTCTCTTATTCCTATTGCGAGTGTACACGAGATTGTTACTATACGAAATGACTATTCAAATGTTAATACATTAGGTTCTTTGCTCAACACCAAAACGTAGAGGTGGGACCTTACTATGGAAACGGCAACAAGCAATTCCTCAACTTGAAGTCACGAGCAGTTCTTCGGGGTCACGAGATGGATGACCCCCAACACTTTTTAGATAAAGACCCTTCAGAGCATTGAGGGTAATGGATGCCCGGATTCGAAGAGGGCGTAAGGCTTGCTTCTATACGCTGAAGGATGTTGCTCACGCATGGTTTGAGACGTGGGAATGCGAGGGGTGACGGCGCTCGTAGGATCCGATACGGGGTCGAATTTGAAGAGGCATTCATGGAAAGGTTCTTGTCCGATGAGGAAAGAATTGCTATGGCTACGAAGTTTGAAAAGCTAGCGCAAGGTAACAAGTCTATTCGTGAGTATAGTTTGAAGTTCACCTGTCTGTTAAGGTATGCTTTATACATGATCCCGACTGAAAAGCATAAGTTGACTCGTTTTGTGAAAGGCTTGGTACCACGTATCAAGTCTGCATGTGTTGCTATTGCTATGTCTCCTACTTGCACTTTCTCATCTCTAGTTGGGTTTGCTGAACAACAAGATAGTTGGAAAAATGAAGAGAGGGTGGATCGAGATCGGGTAGGGCGTGACGGTGGGTGGTTTAGGTGGTAATAATTATGAGGGAGGCGAGGTAAAAGTGTGTGCTGCACACCTCGCTCAGTCTGGCGCTTATTCCCATGCTAGTGTGCCTTCTGGTAGGCAAGGCTAGAAAATAATAATAATAATAATAATAATAATAATAATAATAATAATAATAATAATAATAATAATAATAATAATAATAATAATAATAATAATAACGCTAGTGTGGGAAGTAGTCATCCGCCACAGTGGAAGATCGTATTTGCCATCACCGTGGTATTAGGGGGCATCTTAAGAGGGAATACGAAAAGTGGCTATGCGAGATGGTTGTCGTGTCTAATCAAAGAATGATTCGCTTGCTTCGTATACGCTAAAAATTATTTCTTTGAAATAGGCTATCAATAATTATCGAATGCTCGTAATAATGGCAAAGGAAAGGAAGTTGCTAATACTTTTGGATGAGAGTACGGCTCGACTTTGTAAGGCTAACTCGTAGGAGGCAAACAGGCTTTTGTGTTGTGGTTACGGTATCCTTACTCATCCGTTCTCATGATGTTTACTCATTGATTGATCCGGGTTCAAATTTATCCTATGTGGCCCTTTATTTTGCTCTTGATATGGTATGAAACCCCGAACCTTTGCGTGAACCTTTTCTTGCTGATACACCTTCGTGTTCTTTGTTATTGCTTCGTAGTGTATAGAAATTGTGTTGTTGTGATTAAGGGACGTGAGACCATGGCTGAGTTGTATGAACTTGAAATGGTGGATTTTGATGTAATTATGGGATGGACTGGTTGTCCGCATGTTATGCTAATGTGGATTATCACCATAAGTTGGACCGTTTAACCTTTCTGAGTAGACTTTGTTATTGTGTGGGAGAATTGAAATTGCTAAGCCAAAGGGTAGATTTATTTCTGTCTTCGGGCTAATAAGATGATTACTAAGGGTGTATTCTGGATTTTGGTTCTTACATCAATGATATAAAAACGGTAGTACCCGAATTTGCATCTGTTCCATAGTCAAGTGATTATCTCAAGTATTTCCCGACATCTTCCTAGTATTCCTCCTAATAGAATTATTGATGTCACACCCCGACCTTCTGGGATGTGAGGGCACCCGACTTCTCGGTCGAGCGAACCCTAGACATTCGCGTAATAAAACCTCGCCATTTCGAGAACTTCTTAAAGCATGGAACTTTTCAAACAACAATCATTATCCTGAAAATAAGATACTCTTTCTTAACATTTACAAATTATTCGCACTTCCCGACGCACCATCCACAGATTAATCGTCCGCAAAGTCTCTAGGATGTACAAATACCATGACATAAGTACCGAATCGGCAACACTCCGAACCGAGATTTCGAGGCTCGCCGATCCCACTCGGGAACAAACTTCTCCTAGCAAAAGTCCTTTTTACTCGTCCGGGGGTATACCGCGTGCATGAAACGCAGCCCGAAGACAAAGGGGGTCAAGCACGGAAGAATACCGAATATAAGGCAAACAAATAATAACCATAGCTCAATTTAAGAGAGAGGAAGAAATCGCAAGTCACGCTCAACACTCGGCAGCCTTCGGGCTGAAGAAAAATATATATATATACGGGTCTCAACAAGCTTTAAGTAATCCCTAAGTGAACAATGCAAAGTGAACACACACATCTCAAGCAAAGGCAATACGGTCACACGCGCGTCGCTTCCCAAGATTCAATGAAATAGTCCCCTTCCCGCTCCCGCTCGTATCAATGGCTCTCTTCTCGTGGGTACCGCTTCGTAGTCAACAATGGACCCTTCCGGCGCCCGGTCGCTCAACATCAACAATGGCCCCTTGTCGCTCCGGCATAATAACAACGATAGTCCCCCGGCATTGCCGTTCCTAAGAGATAATAATAAAGATGGTTCGGGGTATAATAGTAATGATAATGTAAACATAAGTAGTAAGTGAATGAAATAGTAACATCTCGCACCCCTTCGGGTCGTTGAAAATAGTCACCCACATGTCGAGGCCAGTGCACCCACGTGAGTCGAGGCCACAGCACACTCCGGGGACTGCCTGAGGCCACGCCCGCCGCATTACTGCATCGAGGCCATAGCACACTCGTGCATGTCGAGGCCAAGACTCCCTTTCGAGTGGTTTTAGAAAGTCTAGATATTAAAATCTTCACCCCGCCGGAGTGGTTTTAGAAAATCAATTTTGTGTTTCTTTGTACAAAACTAGTTCTTTAAAACTATCAAGGAACCACAACGCGTTTCCGAAGCCATTTTTGGAAAACCAAGCAATAATTACATCGTTAGAAACATCGTTACACAGCATATATTATAGAACATAAATGGTGTAGTTGAACAACGGCCTTGTAGTTTGGACCTACCAAAAGTTCTAAATGTTTAATTATTGTACCAAAATTTCACACAATTTCTAAAAGATCTCGAGCATTGTGGGCCCACCGGGTCAAGTAATGTATGCACGGGAATTTCGTATACTGAGCTTTACGGAGTCATTGGCATAGTTTTAGTGCAATTCGGTCTTAGTTGGGCAAGATGTAGATGTTTAAGCACTTATTTCATCGGCCAAAGAGAGAAGGGTCTATTGAATGAAAGGTTCTTAATCCAAACTTAGATCTCTCTCTCTGAATAAAGATCATCCCCGAGGCTTATATCCAAAAATCTACAAATGACATGTTAAGGAAAGCAATTACATACCTTTTCCGTCTCTTACGCTTCTCCAAATCCAGAGTTCAAACTCTCCAAAATCTATAAATGGTCACATTTACCAAACAGATTTATACATATAGCAATCTGAGATTAACATTTGTCAACAAAATTTCAAAAGATTTCCCCTAGAATGGCACTCGGCCAACAAATCAACCAATATATCAACAACACAAACAATCATTATGAAACACAATATAGCATAACTAGTTTTCTTTCCAACATGTACAATAGCTTTATTCTAACTTCATATTTCCAACTCAATACTAACATTCTCATATTCATTTACTAATCAAGATCATTCCAATACCATTCTAAATCATTTCATATCATTTCCACGAAATATTCACAAGATATACAAAATATACAAACTCCCATCAAAGTCATAATTCATCCAAAGCTTCTAATCTTTAGCATACTTATTCATAACATATTTCCATCTTCCAAACTTCATCCACAATCAACAATTTGCACCTTACAATTCCATTCCCATAATGTCATAAATCATACTAAAGCGACATAAAATTCTACATTCCATTTCAGAACAAACTTACATCATTTTACCTTCATTTAATTTTCATACTAACTTGAACAAAATAGTATCCATTCCATTTACATTACAGTGCCACAACAACACAATTAACATAACCAAATAAAATTTGATCATCCAATATGAATCCATCAACACAATGCACAACATAAAATTAAACTCATCTCATATATAATACACACACGCACATGCACACATACACACCCACCATAAACTTCCATATTCTCATTAGTTTTATCCATTTTTCTACATACTACAACATAAACAAAACCTTCATAACATATAAAGAACATGAAACCTTACCTTTCTTCAACTTCTTCACTTAGACTAGAAGTTTTGCATCAAAGGATGACTTATCTTTCTCAACAATTATGCCAATGTCAAGAGCATCCTTGAATTAGCAGAATACCACAAGAAAACAATGAACAAAATTTTCCCAAAATTAGAGAGTTGGCCGAATGCGTTTCTATGCTT
The DNA here is from genome assembly GCF_029784015.1 of Lycium ferocissimum. Classification (NCBI taxonomy): domain Eukaryota; kingdom Viridiplantae; phylum Streptophyta; class Magnoliopsida; order Solanales; family Solanaceae; genus Lycium; species Lycium ferocissimum. Next base: position 52,096,920 of record NC_081353.1, on the reverse strand, counting down.
GTTCTTGCTCTTTTTTTTTTTTTTCCAAGTTCTTTCTTAAATAATGATGATTTTTTGTCTTACCACATCTTATGTATATATATATATAAGTCCTTCCAATCATAAATGTCACATGCCTCTCTTTTTTTCTTAGAATTTTCTTGAAATTAAAAGATGACTTATTTTGTCATCCATTTTTCATTCTTTTCTTTTTCCTTTCTTTTTTTTGTCACATGGCCAATATGGCCTCTTTTGGAATTTTCATGAACCTTGTGTAAAATTCCATTTTGCCCCTCGACTTTTCTCAATATTACCACTTCGCCCCTAAGCTTCCACATTATTTCCATTGGTCATTTTGCAAATTCTCTTTTTTACCCTTGGCTCTTCCAAATCTTTCCATACTACTAATGTTCATAAATAATATTCTTAACAACTCAGACATTAAAATAATTCCTGAAAATGATCTTTGTCCTTAACTTGTCAGCAACTTTCTCTAATTATCCGAATGCATGAAATACGGGATATAACATCCTTCTTTAGAACATTCGTCCTCGAATGTTCAACTAATCTTATGAGGTCCCATGGGGGTCCCGTTTGTGGTCGTTTTTATGCCCATTCCTTATCCTCTACAATTGTCCTTTTTACACTTCATATGTCATAGGTTTCCTTTTGAATGGTCTAATATAACATATTCTCCCCCCCCCCTTTAGGGGTTCTTTATATACCCAGTTCTTCTTTTCAACTCGTGCACAATCTTCATTGACACGTTTTCCTTCACTTTCTGCCGATACCCTCACATATGAGATATCATACATGTTCATATCATATACACATATAATTAGTATCGACTAACCCACAAAATATTTCCAAACGTATTCAAGCCTATCCAATTCCAAAGCCGTGACGGCATTTCTTTCTTCTAGTCCGCTTCCGTCGCGTACAGTGGCTCCTTTTATAGTCTCCAACCATCTTGTACATTCTAATTTCTCCAAGCCATTCCTGATCATTTGTCATTTGTAAATCTTGAATTTTGCATACTTCGTGGGGTCACTCATGAAATTGTTCCCACCCGAGGCATCGCTTAACCTCGAAACTTTGGTGGAATTGGTTGTCTTAACGTCGATATAATCGCGTCCACTTTTTCATATGCCCTTTTACTACATAACGAGCTAGTCAAAGTTTTACGTATCCCGAGACATGTTCGCAACACGTCCTTTTTTGTAAGTCTGTATTTTTTACCCTTTTGGTCTTCCATATCACCTTCACAAATTCTTATTATCCGAAATCGTACGTTCACTGCGAATGCCATCAATACTAGCGTAGCATATAACTTCATATCACATTCATATCCGAATCGCCGTTCGGTAATCGGTCAAATATATCCACACTTACCTCCTTCCGTCGTATGTAAGGCTTACAGATGGAATTTCTTATTTCATTCTCCTTATGACTTGGCTCTATCGCACGATCTATGACGAAAGAAGGTCAACAATTCAGATGCCCGTAGCCTCCGTTTATAAATGTGGCGCGCTTCACATCATAAATAATGTGATCTCTCCATTACCCACTCTCACAGACAACCCCACGGGACAAACCTCGCTTCGACACCACTTTGTCACACACCGACCTTACTAGGTCCGATGGGCACCCGACCTCTCGAATCGAGCGACCCTTAAACGTCCGCGTATTAAACCTCGTCATTTCAAAATTTTTTTTGGGAAAAAACATGGAACTTTTCAAAATAGAGATCACTGTTTTTTTATACAGATTAGGGAAAACCTTCAATCAATCACATCTTTTTTTTTCCAACATTCTGAAAGGACATACAAACATCTATAATCGATTCGCGTTCCTCGACACCCAATCCACAGGACACTGTCTGCAAAGTCTCTAGGATATACAAATACCATGACATAGGTGCTCGACCTGGCAACACTCCGAACTGAGATGGAGCTCGCCAATCCCACTGGAACAGCTCCTAGCAAAGTCTTCTACTCGTCTGGGTGTACCTGCGTGGCATGAAACGCTTTCCCCCGAAGAAAAGGGGTCGGTGCGAAGAATGTCGAATATGTAAGGCGATGACAAATAATAACCATAGCTTAATTTAAGAGAGAAGAAATTACAATCAATTTCAATACCTGCATAAATGTACACATGGGGTCTTAGAAAGAAGCACAAATATATATATATATATATATGTACGGGGTCTCATGTAATTCTTAAATGAATAATGCAAATGAACACACACACACCTTAAGTAAAATGATGCAATCTAACCCGTGTGTCGCTTCCGACATTCTAATGATGAAATAGTCCCTTCGGACGGCCGCTTCCGCGTAGTAATAATGAAAGCCCCTTCGGGCAGCTCGCTTCGGCTCAATATAAATAGTGGCCCCGCCGGGGCAGAATAATGGATAGCTCGGTATCAATAATAACGATGGCCCCTTCGGCATGCCGCTTCCGGCGTAACAATATCACGGCCCCTTCGGGCATAGTAGTAATGATAATGTAAACATAAGTAGTAAGTGAACTGAAATAGTAAAATCTCGCACCCCTTTCGGTGGTTTTGAAAAAATAGCTAACTCCCACATAGCCGAGGATAAAAAAAACCAACGTGAGCCGAGGGCCATAGCACACTCGGTGAAAAATCACCGAACCGTACAAACGCTCGGACACGTACCGGAAAACCATAGCACACTCGTGCATAAGTAACGGGCCACCGCACCCCCTTCGGAGTGGTTTTAGAAAGTCTAAATATTAAAATCTCACACCCCCATCGGAGTGGTTTTAGAAAAATCACTTTTATGTTTCTTTGTACAAAACTAGTGCTTTGCAAAAAAATCATTAGTGAACCACAAGCGCGTTTCCGAAGCCATTTTTGGAAAATCGAAGTAATAATTATATTAGGAACATTGTTACCAACAAAGTATATTATAGAACATAATGAGGTAGTTAACCACTGGCCTTTGGTAGTCGGGTCCTATTCATGCAAGTTCTAAATGGTTGCAATTTTTCCAACTATTCATAAAACATTTGATTCAATTCTATTGAATGGAAAAGGGTCGAATCCAAACTCAGATTTCTAAGAATAGGATCATCCCCGAGGCTTATATCCAAACCTATTAGGTCTAAGACATGCCAAAAGAAGGAAAGGTGAAGCCCTACATACCTTTTCCGTCTCTTACGCTTCTCCAAATCCAAGTTCAAAACTCTCCAAAATCTATAAATGGTCACATTTACCAAACATTGATTAGAGCCTTTAGAAATTCAACTTGAATTAACATTTGTCTACAAAAATTTCGGCAAGATTTCCCCTATACATATAGCATCCCCGAGACTTAGCTCGCCCAATATATCAACAACAACAACCCAACAACACAAACAATCATTATGAAACACAATATAGCATAACTAGTCTTCTTTCCAACATAGTACAATAGCTTTCATTCTAACTTCATATTTCCAACTCAATACTAACATTCTCATATTCATTTACTAATCAAGATCATTCCAATACAATTCTAAATCATTTCATATCATTTTCACAAAATATTCACAAGATATACAAAATATACAAACTTCCCATCAAAGCCATAATTCATCCAAAGCTTCTAATCTTTAGCATACTTATTCATAACACGTTTCCGTCTTCCAAGTTCATCCACAATCATCATAATTTGCACCTTAGCACTTAATTTCCATAATGTCATAAAATCATACTAAAGCGACATAAGCTTCTACATTCCATTTCAATGCAAACTTACATCATTTTACCTTCATTTACATTGCAAAGATCACAACACACAACTAACATACTAAACAAAATTAATCCATTTCCATTCCAATTCCATACACCACACGGCCAACACCTATATTTCCAACTTCAACCAAATTCATTCAACTTTCATTTCCAATATGAATTCCACCATAACCACAACTAGAATACAACATAAAATTAAACTCATCTCACTTACACACTAATACACACACACGGCCACATGCACACATACACACCCACCATGCAAACTTCCATATTCTCATGAATTCTATCCATTTCTACATACTACAACATAAACAAAACCTTCATAACATATAAAAGGGAAGAAACTCTTACCTTTTCCTTCAACTTCCTCACTTAGCTAAGGTTGGGGTTTTGCATCAAAGAGTGATTCTCTTGCCCCAACAATTATACCATGTTGAAGTGCATCCTTGAATTAGTTGGAATACCACAAGAAAATAATTTTTGGAACAAAATCTCAAGGGGCAAAAATTAGAGAGCTTGGCCGAATGGCCTATGCTTGTTCTTGCTCTTTTTTTTTTTTTTTCCAAGTCTTTCTTAAATAAGATGATGAACTAGTCATCTTTCCTTATATATATATAAGTCCCTTCCAATCATAAAATGTCCACATACCCCCTTCCTTTTTTTCTCTAGAATTTTCTTGAAATTAAAAGATGACTTAATTGTCATCATTTTTCATCCCTTTTCTTTCCCCCTTTTTTTTGTCACATGGCCAATATGGCCTCTTTGGAATTTTCATGAACCTTGTGTAAAATTACCGTTTTGCCCTTCGACTTTTCTCAATATTACCACTTCGCCCCTAAGCTTCCACATTATTTCCATTGGTCATTTTGCAAATTTCTCTTTTTTCCATGGCCTTTCAAAATCTTTCCATACTACTAATGTTCATAAATAATATTCCTAGCAACTCGTACATTAAAATAATTCTTGAAAATGATCTTGTCCTTAACTTGCCACGACTTTCTCGAATTATCCGAATGTATGAAATATGGGATATAACACCATGGCTGGGGCATACCTGGCCAAAGAATTAAATCGGAGGCTGTACTCCCGAGCACTCATATTCCCTTGCTTAAGATTCAAGAACTGATCAGCTCGGGCCCGTCGTACCTCCGATGGTAAATAATGTCGCAGAATGCTTCGGCGAACTCTTTTTAAACCGGAGGAGGCGCATTTCCTCCCTCAAAGATATCCAAGCATTATACCACCGGACGGCTACATCCCGCAACCTATACGAAGCCAACTTACCGACTCCGTATCCGAGGCATGTATTATCCGTGCAAGGTTCTCGCATCTCGTCTATGAAGCCTCGCGGGTCCTCATTGGGTTTCGAACCATAAAAACTCGGGAGGATTCAGCCGATAAAATCGCGGGCTCTCGCACTCACCGCCCCTATCACCTTGGCCCGACCTTGCCGCCGAGCTTGCGCGGCGACCAATTGGGCCGCATCCGAATAGCTTCGCCACCCGCCGGCCCCGAGCCGCCGCGTGGAACCGGTGGTACCGGGCCGGAGCCGAAACTCTTTCCCCGCTTTACCGACACCGGCGGAGCATGAGAAGTCTGAGGAGGGGCTTCGTTATGAGACTCGCCCTCTTCTACCTCCACCGGTGGGTCCGTTCAACTCTTCTCCCAGCCACCGTCTTGGCCTTGCCCTTTTGGGCCGCCGTAGCTTTTCTCTTCACAGGCATTGCTGAAATCATAGCAAACGATTAGGAGAAGACCAAGGAATCCTGGTAACATGGCTCTACCGCACGATCTAGAGTGCAAAGAAGGTCGGGCTATTCCTAAATGCCCGTGCCCTCCCCGTTTATAAGTGTGGCGCGCTTCACACCCATAAATGACTCTACCGGACACGGCTCGTAGACAACCCCTAGAACAACCGTCCGAGCACACTTTGTCACGACCCCACTGTAGGCCGGACGGTGCCCGATAGTATCCTACCGGCACCTCTTATCATGTATTCTATTCGTGCTACTGAGTGGGCCATATGGACGATACAATCATATCTTACTCAACATAATCATCAATAGCATACTCGTGAACGAGTGTCAGTGGATTTTACCAAAAGATTATACATCCATAAAGGCGAGCAGGACTACAAAACATTTGACTGTACACGTCTGTCTACGAGCCTCTAAATAAGATACATATATCCACAAGTCGGGGCCGGATTCCACCGTGCCCAAATATGTACACAAAAGTAGTACCCAGAACCGAAGCTCCGAACAACCGGAGCGCTTCCAATATGTCACGCCGGTGGGGCCCCTAGGGATCGTATGCATCTACCCGTTTACCTCGCGGCATGAACGAACGCAGCGTCCACAAGAAGGACGCGACGGAAAGCAATGTACCGAGTATGTAAGGCATGAGTAACAACATATGGAAGGATACAAAGCATGAATAGTAACAAAACGAAAATATAGAACATATCATATCAGCGGGATAAAGAGCAACTCGTACATCCGAGTGCCTTTTAGGCGGGTACCATGCATGCTTAGTGCCGCGGAACGTGTGTACCGATCCATATATATATTCATATATTATATTGCTGTGGAACGTGCAGCCCGATCCATATAATATATTATATTGCTGCGGAACGTGCAGCCCGATCCATATAATATGTTGCTGCGGAACGTGCAGCCCGATCCATAACCACATATCCCGCGTCCGGGCATCCCGCGTCCGGGACGGTATCATATCATATTATACCAACTGATCAGGTGGTTACGCGTATATAACGCTCTCGCCCTTTTCCATATTCCCCATATTCATATACATATATCATGTTCATATATCATATTCATATGTCATATTCATATATCATATTCATATATCATATGAGTAGCATGCATGAGAGCCCAAATAAAGTCATGTATCTATCTGAGTGACATAAGGTCGGTAACCTCCGATCATATTATGGATTAATCGTGGTCGCCTCGTCTCACTTTGGAGGAACGATTATTATAAGGTGAGACTGTCAATGAAGAATAGCTTCACGGGGAAATAGCTCAACATTCTCACATCGTTATTGAAAATCCGGGCAATAGTTATATCAAAAATCTTTCAGACGGTACTCGAAAACATATCAAATATCATAAGTATATCAAAGTATCGTAGGGACCATAGTCGTATATCAAATCATTCTGAGCCCGCCTATGAAGAATCAAATCATCATATGTTAAAAAACTTTCTATGAACAAATCGAAGCGATCCGAGCCTTTCGGTGAAAGTTACGGACTTTCGTAGTTTCGGAATCGTTTAGAAACAAACTCTTTGAAAGCCAAAATCTTTATGCAACTTTTGAAACTTGATTATATAAATGACATAAGGACTAGGATTTGACCACATTAAGAATACAAATATCAAGAAGCCAATGAGAGTCATAAACATGCTCGGATCACCGGAATAGAGTTACCTTGAAATTCGTGTCATGACTTATTTTCAACTAAGACATGCCAAAGAAAGAAGGGGTGAGCCTTAACATACCTGCTCGACCTTCTATTGGCTACGTCTATCCGCCCGAGCTCGCAAATCTACCTTCGAGAGGATTCACACTAATGTTAGTCTCCGTATTACATACTTATCTCAAGTTCCAACTTAAACTATTTTATATTCTACCGAAAATCGGCAAAGATTCCCCAAACTTAGGTGCCTAGCCCGAATTCTCAATTCATCAACCAACAACAACAACAACAATACCAACATCAATAATATCATTTCCCATATCAAAATATTCCATAAAACAGCCCACACGCTGTTTTCCAATTCCCATAACTAGTCAATTCACTATTCAACCATTTAATTGTTCTACCGAATTCATAAACTACACCAACAATCCGCATGCAAAAAATCATCATTCTTATGAACACAAAAACCTATATTAACATCGTATTACTTTCCAAAACAGCCCACAACAATTGCAACATCAACATGAGTCATCAAACATTCATTTTCATCGTAGAATCCGCAACACAACATTTCAAACATACTAAATAAAATTAGTCCTTCATCCCTATATAATACTACATGTACACGGCCCAACTTACAACAATCACAACTTCAATTTAAACCATTAAATACCTTCATTTCCATCACATAGAATTCACAACAACAACAACCAAAACATGCTAAACAAAGTTGATTCTTTACCTCTACACATATGCACCTATTCGGCCAACACCATAATCCATAGTTTCATGAATTCCATTCATTTCCATATACTATAACATGCTCAAATCATCCATAGAACATGTAAGGGAGGATTAAATCTTACCTTTTCCACCAACTTCTCCCACGGCTAGCTTTGGTGAAACACAACAACGAGCGGTTTTCTTGTTCTAACACCCACTCCACGTCGACGAGGACCTTCCAATTAGTAGAGAAATTAGGAGAAAATAATTTTTGGAGATCAATTCTTGGACCTCAAATTTCCAAGGTCTTGGCCGAATAGGCCTTGTGGTTTTTTCTCTCCAACTTTCTTGAAGTTTCCAAGTGATGAAGATGATGAAATGAGATGACTTGGTCATCTTTTATTTCAAGTAGTAGCCAAGCATGTGGCCATGGCCCACACCAAGGTGGCAGGCCACATGGCTCCCCTTATTTCTTTTTTTTTCTTTCTTTCTTTTTCTCCAAGTTTCTAGAATTTCTTAAGTCATAAAGATGACCAATTTTATTGCTTGCCTAATCATCTTGTCCACATGTACACTTAATCCTTGAAATATAATAGTTTCCAAATTCCAAGTTTGCCCTTAATATTCCATGCCAATAATATTTATAAGCGACTTGCTCATTAAATCAAAACCGGAAAATGGCCTTGTCCTTAACTTTCCTTCCATAACCTATTTCACGGACTCGGACTCTTGTATTGCAAAACGAGCATCAATGATCTTGCATCCTTTCGACAATAACTCCGGTGTCTATAGTTAACTAGCTAACTCCTAATAAATCTCAGTGTACCGAAACTTGGGGGTGTAATAGAAATACAGAAAACAAGCACAATGACCAGAATACCAAAATTCTTACTTTTGAAATACAAGTCATGCATATTAATATCATATATGTATCCGGCCCATTATAGGACTCGGTGAACATGGTCGCCACCCCGTCTTTGGCGTCATAACACAAGATACTCCGGAATGTGGCCACAAGATAACTCCGTATCACAAAGATAACTCCATAACACAAGATAACTCCATAACACAAGATAACTCCATAACATATATATATAGTACCCGACCCTCTGAAGGAGGGACCCGGTGAAAGATGCAAAAAAAAATGTTGCACAAATAGAGTAATGAGTAACCATATGTATATAAATCATCTTTTAAGACTCTATAGATAAGTCGACTAACCAACACTCGAGTATCAAGATAATAGCCATATTAAATACTCTTTGAATATCATTATGAACTATATCAAAATAAGGCCTCAGGGATCATAGACATGTATTAAGTTAATCCGAGTCAGTTTATAAAAGTTATAGACGTTATTCATTATGGAACCCTTTAAGAATAGGAACCTTTATGCATCATTTACTATCCAATCATACAAAAGACTCGAGGACAATAGCTCGACTATATTAAGAAGTGAATAAGAATCATAAACATGCTCGGAACTTATGAATAGAGTTACCCCAAAGCTCATATCGTATCTTACTTACATCTAAGACATGCCAAAAGAAAGAAGGGATAGGCTTTACATACCTTTAGCGTTTATATGCAACACAACTCGTATACGCTGCCCAATAGTACTTTAACCTATATTAAGATGTCAAGAACTACGATTAGGCTATGAGGGAATTCAAAACGCATTCTAACATTAGTAACTCCTTTCTAAATAATTTGATGACATTTCCTTTACATTCAAATCAACCACATACAATCAAGCCAACACCAATGATCATACGTTCAAGTGCTAACCCGAGACCATCCAAACAAAACTCGAGAACGCTTCGAACAACCCGAACGATATTCCAAACAGCCCAACCAACATACTATACAACCCGCAATCTTCCAAACTCAACAAGAACAACAATGACACGTTTTTTTCTTTCAATTTCATGAGCTACACCAACAACCACACGTTAACAACATCATTTACATAATTACAACAAACTATATTAACATCATATTAACTTCTACAACAGCCCACAAACAATTACAACTTCAACTTGAACCATTAAACCTTCATTCTCACCATAAAATCCATGACAACAACAACCAAAATGTCAAGTAAATCAATTCACCATTTTCTCCTAAAACAGCCCCTACACGGCTTGGACAGCTTTCCAACATCAACATACATAATTTTTATACATATCTACACATTACAATATGCTCAAACCACCCTTAATACATGCAAAAGAAGATTGAACCTTACCTTTTACACTTGGCTTCTCAACTTGGTTCCAACTTGTGCCTTGAATTTATACTTGTTCTTGTTGCCCTAAAATCAACTCCATGTTATTACACATCTTCTAAGGAGTTGAATTTCTTGGAGACAAATATTTTTTTGATCAAGGTTTGCAAGATCATTCTCGGCCAGCCATGGCTGAGAGGTTCTCTCTCTATCGCTTAGGTTTCTAAGTTTGGTGAAGATGAAAATGGTTTGCTTGGTCATTAAATTTCTATTTATATGGTACCTAGGTGTTGGACACATGTCCCACTCATGGCTTGAGCCAATCAAATGTGGCCAAGCCATGGGTGGACCCACACGGCCAATTTCAACTTAATTAGTGAAATGATTAAGTCTAAATCCCACTTTAATAATCTAATCATGGTTAATTAATCCCTAATCTCCAATAATATTTCTATACCAAATAAAATTTATAAGCAACTTGTGCATTAAACAAAATCGGAGGTTAAAAGTCTCTACCTCGTATCCCAAAATTGTCTTGTCCTTAACTTGTCGCGATTAGCTTTAGAATATCCCAATGTTTAAAAATACGGGATATAACAATAATCATCCTGTACATATGCAAATATAACGTGTCCCGGCCCTCTAGTGAGGGACTCAGTAAATAGAATCATCATATGCCATCCTGGCCGCCATCCCCGTATCATCATATCATCATGTCATCATATCATCATATACATATACATATAACGTGTCCCGGCCCTCTAATGAGGGACTCGGTGAACAATGCAATGTGAACCGTGCACGATAACATGTACCCGGCCCGGACTCGATGAAAGAAGTAATAACAAAGATGCACGAGTAGAGTAGTGAGCAACCATATGCATATAAATCATCTTTTGAGACTCAATAGATAAGTAGATTAATCAACGCTCGAGTATCGTGATAATAGTCACACTCGCACTCTTTTGAATATCATTACAAACTATGTCGATAACGCCTCGTGATCATAGACATGTATCAAGTTAATACGAGATAGCTTATAAAAGTTATGGTCATTAGTCAATATAGAGTTTTTCGTGAATAGAAACTTTCATGTATCATTTACTACCCGATCATATAGAAAGCTCGAGGCGTAGTTCGACTATTTTAAGAATTCTAATATCAAGAAGTGAATAAGAATCATAAAACATGATCTAACTTATGAATAGAATTACCCCAAAGCTCATATCTTATCTTACTTACATCTAGGACATGCCAAAAGAAAGAAGGGATAGGCTTTACATACCTTTAGCGTTTACTCGCAATGCAACACGTATACGCTGCCCAACAATACCTCAACCTATATTAAGATGTCAAGAACTTCGGTTAAGTCATTTATTCAAAACGTATTCTAATGTTAGTAACTCCTTTCTAGATAATTAGACGACGTTTCCTTTATATTCAAACCAACCATATTCAACCAAGCCAACATCAATAACCATACGTTCAAGTACCAACCCGAGATTATTCAAACAAGACTTGAGAACACTCCGGACAGCCCGTACAATATTCCAAACAGCCCACATTCACAATATTCGACAACAATCCACATACGACTACTACATATTCAAATTACTCTTAATGATTCATAATCATATCATTTTCATCTAAACAACCTTACAACAGCCCAACCAACACACAACACAACATATAATCTTAGTTACCATTAATCTTCCAAGTTCAACAAGAACAACAACAACACATTCTTTTCATCCAAATTCATGAACTATACCAACACCCACACGTTAACAACATTATCCATTTAGATGCAAGAAACTATACTAACACCATATTAACTTCTACAACAACCCACAAACAATTACAACTCCAACTTGAACCATTAAATACCTTCATTCTCATCATAAAACCCACAACAACAACCAAAATATTAATTCAAATCAGTCCACTATTTCTACATAAAACAGCCCCTACGGCTCAACAACATTCCACCATCAACATACATAATTTTTCATAGACTCAATTCATTTATACTAAGTTACAACAAGCCCAAATCCTTATTAAAACATGTAGAACATGATCGGCCCTTACCTTAGCAACTTGACTTCTCAACTTGGCTAGAATTTGTGATTGAATTAATACTTGTTCTCTGCCCCCATGGACTCGCTTTCACGTCACAATTCCATCCTTCCAATTCAGTTAGAGCACCTTGAAAATCAATTTGGATCAAGGTTGAAGCTTTCCAAAATCAGCCATGGCCGAGAGCTCCCAAGAGCATTCATGGTGGTTCGGGTTTCTCTTTCAATTGAAACTTGAAGACAATCATGTAGAACACTTTAGGCTTGATTTTCCATGGAAATTATCATCTTTCAAGGCCACCATGGCCGTGAGCTGCCATGGCCGAGCTCCTCTCTTGACTTTCATTTTGTGAATGAAAAATGAGTAGCCTAGTCATCTTTTGGGCTTATATATGCCCTCCATAGTGGCGACACATGTTCAACCCTTGACATGTGTCCCATTATCCTCCATGAACCAATCATATTCATCCATATATTGTGGGGCCCACTTAGTGCACTAATGACTTGATTAATATTAATTAATCACTAATCCCCACTTAATAATCTAATCATGGTTAATAAATCTGTCACGACCCAATCCCGTAGGCCATGACTAGTGCTCGAGCTGGGCAGTTAGAACCCGTATTTGGTACATTGGAACAATCCGGATTAATTCTGATAAGTTAAGGACAAAACTATTCCGGGATACAAAGTCGGGATTTTTGACCTTTGATTTTATTTCGAGACGTAAGTTGTGCATGAATTTGTTGGTATGGAACGATTAGGAAAATTTGGGACCAAAAGTGATAAAATTGAAAGTTGGAAATCATCCATTTCCCATGTGTGGCCGTGTAAGTGTAGGTGTTGGCCCACACAAATTGTGTTCAATTTTAATTGGAACAACACATGGTGTGGGCCAAGGGACCCTTGAATAAGTCTTGCATTAGTTAAAAGATGACTTCTAAGTCATCCTTACCATTTCAACACTTAGAAAAAAAAAGAAGACCAAGAGTGGAGAGAAAGTGAGGCTCTCGGCCAAGCTCCTAGAAAATTGAAGTTCATTTCAAGCCCTTCCAAAATTATTTTGTTGATGCAAACCCACTATTTTGAGGTCCCTAAGTAGCGTGGAAGTGTCGTTGGAGCGATCAACCCGCTAGTTTTCATCTTTGGAAACCCTAGCCTATTGTGGAATTGAAGAGGAAAGGTAAGATTTGATTATGTTTTATGTGTTATAAAGGTTGTATGCATGTTGTAGTATGTTAAAATGGAAGAAATTCATGAAATAAAGTATGTTGAAGTTGAGGCCATATGTATGAGGCTTAGCCGTGTAAGCGGTGTGTGTTGTGTTGTATTGAAGTGATGAATTGAAGTCTAGTTATCATGTTGTGATCATTGTAAGGTGAAGGAATGAATGAGAATCATCCATATGTATATATGTTGTGTGTTGGCCGAAAATGATCATGGAATATGACAATGAACGAATTAGTATCGCTTAATGTTTTAGTCGTCGTCGTTATGAATTCTATGTTGGAAATGAATGTTTAATGACTCAAATTGATGTGGTAATTGTTGTGGACTGATTTGGAGGTTATTGTACAATTAATGTAAATTGTATATTGATGATAATAGCATTGTTAGAATGTGAATTGTGGATACAAATCATGATTTGAAAATGAGGAATGTGTAAAGTGAGGTTCTCTGTTTGGGGACTTATTTCGGGTAGATTGGAGAAATTTTTTGATTGTTGGAAATGTTGTATGAATTGATTGGAATGTCTTTAAATATTTACGGTATGGGTTCGGGTTAGTATTTGAATATATAAGCGTCGATGTTGGCTTGAAGGTAAGCCGTTGAATTGAATTTAGGAATGTTGTTAGATGATGAAAAAGAGAGCTATTGATGTTGATTTGCCTTTCGGGTTGCTTATTGATGTTGCTAGGTTGGTTGTTGTTGTTGTTGTTGATTGATTTGGCCGAGTTAAATTCTCGGGGTGGCCTATTTACAGGGGAAATGCTGCCCAAATTTCTGTAGAATTAAGGGCTAAATTGGAATTAAATGCCCAAAATATCTATAGCTAATGTTTGGCATATTATGACTTGTTGTAGACCTTGGGCAGCCCGAGGCGTAGGTCGAATTTAGCTTGAGCTTGGATTATATTGGAGAGCGTTTGAGGTATGTAAAGCCACCTTCTTTCCTTGGCATGCCTTAGTTAAAATAGGTTATGACACGAACTTCGAGGAAACTCTATTCCCGCAATCCGAGCATGTCTATGATACGCATTTGTTTCTTGATATTCATATGTTGATGTGATGAAATATTGATCCTTATGTCCTTGGAACTACTAGTTTACCAAAGTTGCATGAAAGTTTGATTTCTAAAAGAATTTATTCTTTAACGATTCGAAAACTACAAACGCCCATAACTTTCACAGAAAAGCTCGGATTGCTTTGAAATTTTCGTAGAAGCTTGTATGATCTAGGATGAGTATGTTTTCCATAGGCGGGCCCAGCTCGGGTCTACACCCGTCCGTGGGTCCCGCGATGCCCTTTATGTAATTTCGACAACTTTTGAAAGAATATGTTGTAATTATTATTCGATTTCAAATATGACCGTGTTACTTATCTTTTGATTTATGACAATGATTTTATGCATATGATTACTCACGACTCCGCTCGTGCATTCCCGTTATATCCTTCGCCGAGTCCCGGCCGGTTCTATTGTCGCGCGCATTATGATATACTCCGTGTTATGCTGTGTTTATGGTTCACCGAGTTCCTCGTTCGAGGGCCGGTTCCATTTATATTTGGCGTTATCTTTGTGTTTGGCGTTATCCGTGTTGTGATATGTGACGGGGATTCGGAGATTTGAAACTTTCGGTGTTATGCCGTGTTATGGCGCCATTGACGGCGGCGACCATATTTTTCTCGTGCCCTATGCATGACTTGTATTTTGAAAGTAAACATTTTGATACTTTTGGATATGTACTTACTTTCCATACTTCGTTTTGACTATTACTCGATTTATTACTATATCTTCTGCTTTGCATACTCAGTACATATTTCGTACTGACCCCCTTTCTTCGGGGGCTGCGTTTCATGCCCGCAGGTACAGACGCACCGTCCGGTGATCCACCAGTTTAGGACACCCTCTTCTGCTATTTGGAGTGCTCCTCTCATTCCGGAGCTTATATTTTGGTATATATATTTGTTCGTGCATTTGTATATATTTGTTCAGGGGTACGGCGGGGCCCTGTCCCGTCTTATGATTCCGTTTGTCTGTTTAGAGGTCTGTGGACATGTATGTGGGTTAGGCCTATTCGTATATGTTGTTTGTATATGTTGGTTTGGGCGATCCCATTCGCCGTGGCAGCCTTGTTGGCTTGTATTTGTATATGTTTTTGGGCCGTCGTGCCATTCGATAGCCTTGTCGGCTTTGTTATATACATGGTTGCGTTTGAAATATGTTTGGGACAGTTTGATATAATTTGAGACAGTGTTTGATATTCGTATATATATAAGCCATCCGTGTGTGGCTACCGCTTGACAAAGTGTTTTTGGTGCCGGATCGGGCACTACCACCGCCCTCTTGGTTGGGTCGTGACAATGACCATAATAGAAATATTCATATCAAATATTTACAATCCAACTCATAAACATCTCAAACAATCCCATAACCTTTCTTAATCCCTTTCCAATCCAAATCACTAACATTTAATATCATACGCCAAACAGACGAACATAGGCTTTATATACAATACGTTATGCGCTTCTTTCCTTCGAATTTAGAAATCATATCAACGACGACACGACAACAACACGAACAACAACGTGTGAACATAAACCATACTTTGAATCTTTTCAACTCAACATTTCCATATAACAACTACAAATTCTAATATCAACGATTTCATGCAATTTCTTACTTCCAATTTCATCCAATCCAATTTTAATAACTCCATTACAATACTATTAAAATTATTACACCATAAAACATGAAAATCTCACCTTAATTTTCTCGGAAGAATTTCTACTCTTAATTGCCCCAATTTCACAATTTCTTCTTCCTCAATTCAATATCCAATGTTGCTATCACCTCGTTGAACTTGAAAATTACTTGGAACTTGATCAAAATGAGCAACCAAAATATTTTTGCTCAATCACCATGGCTGGCCGAGGGCTTGGCAACCATGGAAGTTTTTTTTTTTTTTTTTTTTTTTTTTTTTTTTGTGAAATGAAAATTGAAATGCTAAATTGTTCATCCAACTTCATATATATATATGGTGTCCCTTAAATAGACACGTGCCCCCCCCCCCTTCATGACTCACCAATTTGACTTCCTAAATTATATATATATATTTTAATTTCGGGTGGGGCCCACAAATAATAATGAAATTAATTAATTTAATTAATCATTAATCATCAATTAATAATATAATCACAAATAATTAATCCCCAATATCCAATAATATTTCTATACTAAATAAAATTTATAAACAATTTATGTTTTAACTAAAATTGAAAATTAAAGGTTTCTACTTTTTGTCCGAAAAGATTCTACCTTTAACTTGACTCGATTTGCTTGCGAATAATTCGACGTATAAATATGCGGGGTATAACATCCTTCCCCCCTTTAGAACATTCGTCCTCGAATGTTAAACTGATTCTGAATTTCTCATACTTTCTCAAGTGTCTTCTTATTCAATTATGCCCTTCACATACTTCTTCCATTGGTCGATTCGCCATAATTCACTATAACACATTCCCAGTCTTTATTTAGTCATTCCTGTAATATCTCCTCTTTCTGTCGCTTCTCGAGGTAATAATTCCATGCCTTTGTCTTTACTCTTCTCTTTATTTCGTAGTTGGTTATTAGCTGTATTTCGAGCTGTTCTGCTGAAATGTTACTGTCTCTCTTATTTGCATACTGCTCAGTTGTATTGTCATCGATTGATTCGTACTTGTACTCATGGTGCGTGTACTCATGACTCGACTTTTTCTTTTTCTATAATTATTCTCTTTAGATGATGTATCGTTCACTTCACTCTACCTTCTTATCTTTAAACAAGATCTTGTAACACGCAGACGTCCCTCGTCGGTTCTTTAGACTTTAATATCCCTGGAGTATCGCATGCCTCTGGTAACCTGTAGACCCTTCGTAGGTTTTACGAGTAGAACGAAATTTCCCAGAGGGTAGCATGTTTGTACCCCAATATCCTTGCTTTACTCCGCTGTGACAGTCCGTATTTTGGAATCCTCAGCATCATGTGTCACTTTCTGACTTCCTTTTAAAGGTCTTTAACTATCACTTATTTTTACTTCTCGATCTCGATCTTTAGGGCTGGCTATCAATAGCGCTAGGGTCCCCTTATATTATAACTTTACTATCATCCAGTAACCCGTAACCCGCTTATTCTGATTGTCTTGGTTAAATCATTTCGTAATTTTTCTTACTCTAATTGGCAATACTTTAGGCATATTATCCCACATCGTTTCTCTATTTTTGACTCAAACCCTTTTATTGCCTCTTTAATCAAATTTGCTCTTAGTTCTCCTATCCCACATCCTATTGCAATTTTTACACGAGCATGGGTAGGTGCTCAGGTTAGCTCTGAAAAAAAATACCTTAGCGTTGCCTCGCTAGTCTTTATATAGACCCTATATTCTTCTCTTATGTCTTTCAATCGATATCAAGGCTCAATTATGGCTGTTGCCCTCAGTACTAACTATATCTCCGTAGTTTTGCCCCAGACCATCTTATACCTTTCTTTGGTGTACCCAAATTATTGCAACTACATTGTTGTTACTGAATTTTTTTTTCCTTCTTATCAAATACTTACTTGGTCTCATCCATAGCATACAAATAGTCGTAGGTTGCATAACTATTCTTGTACAATTCATACAAGGTGCATCCAATCTTAGTCATAGTCTTTCCTTCTCCTGGTTTTGTTCTGCTCTACATATCTTATTGTACTAAACTCACTTGCTGTCTATTTCGCCATATTCCTTCCCCTTCCTCTATTCACCATTTGGCTTTCTTATATCCTACTATAGGAGAGATCTCCTATCCTTTCTCCTTTGCTATCTATGTGTCACGATATCATTAGCCAATAACTCCGTTGTCAACATCTTAACCTCTAATCCAGTACAGCCTTGCTATCCTTTATAATACCCCTTTAAGTTACTTGTTACCACTCTCTTATCATATACTTCCGTTTTATAAGCATCCACCTTCTGATGTCATATTATCCAAAGTCTGTACCAATAATTCTCATCACTGTCTCAAATACCATCTTGGCTTCTATCCGTTTGTCACTAGCCTTCAGATCTCCCTAACTTGTTTCAGCATGGGATCTCACTTGAAGTTTAAGTATTCACATTAAACGTGTTGCAGTATCAGTTGATTTCATCCTACACTTGCATTTCCCTTATCCGTTTCCCCCTTTTGGGTGTACTTATCTCATTATCTATTTATATCCCACTCTATGCCTCCATTTCCAATTTTCAAATTCCTATGATCCTTTTTCCATACATTTGATATATTGTGCCATATCAATGTTTTCCTTCATACCATCTATAACTCAAATTACCCATGTATGAAACTCCAACACAACCATGAGGCCCTGAGAATTCTTGATGTATAGTACAAAATCTAATATGATGATTGGTACTCGAGTAATATAATTAATGTAGCAATTTATCCAAAGCCACATTCCATTTATTCCAATCAGTGCTTAGCTAGTGCTTATAGTCGTTTCAAATTCTCTATTCGGTAGCACTTACATTCTGATAATAAGTGTCCCAAGCTTTCCTATAACACTATCTTTATCCCAACGGATATCATCTGCTTTCTCTAGTAAACTTACAATACATCAGTTGTTTCACAAATCCACAATTCTTGTCGTTT
Source organism: Lycium ferocissimum (assembly GCF_029784015.1). NCBI lineage: Eukaryota > Viridiplantae > Streptophyta > Magnoliopsida > Solanales > Solanaceae > Lycium > Lycium ferocissimum. The sequence continues at coordinate 52,077,828 of NC_081353.1, read as the reverse complement.
AAGGGTTTCACTATTTTCGAGGTGAGGTCACATATACGCAAGATTTTTTATGCCTCATACTCTTTCTCCCTTGTTGTATATCCAATGCTAACTTCTAACTTACTCAAAATCATATCAAATTCGTCTTAATAGTGGTTTTGTCTTATCACCTTTTTGTCGTACTACGCCTTAAGTTTGTAGCGATATATTTCCCTTTACGTCTGTCTTGAGTGCTTCCTTTAGTATTCCTTTCATTTTTCCGGTCTATGTCCATCTTTTATTGTGTGCACAATCTCATGTCACTTCCATATCCTTCGAAAATACTGCCTGTAAACAACCCCTTTCTCCTTTTCAAAATGTATTATGTTTATCTCTATTTGTTCTTATTATCCCAGTCATTTCTGGCATTCATTCTGTCTTGTTGCTCATCTTCTTTTAGGTCGGTCTTTCACAATTCTGTCGCTTAATTACTCGTTTTCTTAGCTATACAAGTCATAACACATTGCTACACTGTAATCCCACTCATTTTCCTCTTATCTTCCTCTTTCTATTAGCTCCTTCTCTTCCTGTGCTCTCTTTCACTTTCGTTACCACTTGATCTCTATTCTGAACTTTCCCTGTAGGACCCTGTAAGTCCTTCTTATTCGCTCTACATTTGCTTTTCTGTTTCACACCGATCACATCGCATTCTTCAGTTTCTCCCTTGTTAGGCTTTACTCATTCTATAGCAATCCTTATGGTATTCGCATTACATCCTGTTTGTAACCCATCCTATAACGTAACACTTCTTAATCTTAAGGATTCACGATTCTTACTATAGTTTTAATTTCACTCTGTGGAATGGGCGTACTTAACCCTTCACCCTTTCTGGTCGATCTTATCCTTAATATCTCACAAGCTATCTTATCAATACCTTCATAATTTGTCATAATTCTTCCTCCTCCGTATTTTTATCTCAATTATACTATTACTCTTTTTAATTGTAAACTCGTCGTAATTTATCCCTACTTATCGGTTCACTTGACACCTCAATAAAATGTTTTGTCAAGATTCGCCACCTTTTCTAAATCATCCCTTAGTATCACAAGCCCTTCCGAATTATCCTAGTATTCCATCAACAGCATATGAAATACATGATCCTAGACAGCCCACAAGTTTGAGCTTTCCTTTCACAAATTCCATCTCCAATTAGTTGATTAAGAACTAATAAAATGTCACCATGAAGCATTCTCCAACCACCACCAGAAGAAAATTAGAATCCGACCAGAACCACAGGACTTCTTAGTGCTTGATTCACATAGTTTACCTCTATATTTGCCCTTGGGTCGTGAGCGAACCATTTCGTTCACAGCTACTTGTTGTACGCTTTGTAGTCTTCCAATAAAGTGAAACTTAATTGCTAGACGTTTTTGGCCTATAACATGAGCTTTTTCTAAGGCAAAATGTGGTTGGAATGTACTCTGGTCCGTTCGAACGAATTGCGAATTCACTGCTCATATACGCTTCTTCAAAACAAGGTCTCCCAAATAAGAATGATGCCTCTTATGGATGACGTGGGGGTATTTCTTAAAGTTTTAGTCCAACATAATAGATTTACCTTGTCGGTATCAACCTTCAAAACATATTATGAACTTATATCTCATTCTCTTCCTTTTTCCTATTTCTAGAAAAATTTGGGCAGAGTTTCCTTTGTACTTCTTACTATCCCAGAACCTGTACGCAGAAAATACCAACAATGCCTCACAGGGCCAACATATATACGCATATATCATATCGTATCATAGCCACACAGGGCTCCCAATTTCCAGTAAAAGTATAAACATGTCGGGACTTACCTCACATATCGCACCTCGCGGCGTACCTGATCCTTTAACGATCTGTCCTGTTATACTTTCCTATCCACCTTCTCTTTCACCCTCCAACTTTACATTCAATCATATTTCAATATTCTTACCTTATCCGACACGCATCTTTCGCATCGTTGCTTACCTGTGTACTGTGTGGCTTCCAATATCATCAGTCACTTTTTTTTTCTGTCAATGTCGTTCTTCAGCTAAAATCAAAGGTTAGTAAAAGGAATTTCATTTCCTATGATTTGGCTCTATCGCACGATCTTAGATATGAAAGAAAGGTAATATCCTAAATGCCCTGTAACTTCCTGTTTATAGATGTGGTGCACAACACACCGATAAACAAGACTCTACTAGACACGGCCTGTAGACTCTCCGAGGATGAACTGCTCTGATACCACTTTTGTCACGACCCAACCCCGTAGGCCGTGACTAGTGCCCGAGCTGGACACTAGCATACATACCTGTTAGCTATAATCGGTCCACAACTAGCATGATAAGAAACTTATATATAAAAAGGCAAGAGGTCGTCTCAAAACTGTCGCATATGTATATATATCAAAACAACCTGTCCCCTGTGGAGTCAGAACTACCAACAGGTAATATCGTACATAAGCCGGCAAGGCTGTCACAACATGTGGGTACACCCCAACTGAACATATACGCAAGCCGACAAGGCTGCCACTACATATAACATCCCAAAATATATATGTACGCAAGCCGACAAGGCTGCCACTACGAATGGGAACATCCCAAAACATATATCATACGTACGTAATCGAACAACAACTATAGACAAACCCACACATATGTCTACAGACATCTAAGAGTAATAACAGTATCATATGACGGGACAGGGCCCCGCCATACCCCCGAATAAACATATGCCTATACATCAAATATCTGTATCGAAAGTCTGGGCTCCGGAACAACGGAGCACTCCAAGACAAACCGAGTAGAAACCCTAAACCGGAGGATCACCAAATCGAGTATCCGTACCGCGGGCATGAAACGCAGCCCCCCCCCCCCGAGAAGAAAGGGGTCGCACGAAAACGTACCGAGCATGTAAAGCATGAAATACAAAACAGATCATACCGAAATAAGGAGTATAGAAAACTAACAAAATAACCGTAAAAAAACCACAAAGCTTGCCTTTGAAACATAAATCACGTGTAACCATATCATATCCAACTTATTATAGGGACTTAGTGACATAATTAGGTAATCATCCTGTACATATGCATATATAACATGTCCCGGCCCTCTAGTGAGGGACTCGATAAGTAAAATCATCAAATACATGTACATATAACGTGTCCCGGCCCTCTAGTGAGGGACTCGGTGAAATAAGTCATCATGTGCCCTCCTGGCCGCCATCCCCATATCATCATATCATCATGTCATCATATCATCATATCATCATATCATCATATAACATGTCCCGGCCCTCTAGTGAGGGACTCGGTGAATAATGCAATGAAGCTGTGCACGAGAACATGTCCTGGCCCGGGACTCAGTGAAAGATGTAACAATAAGCACGAGCGGAGTAGTAAGTAACCATGCACATATAAGTCATCATTTGAGATTCAATAGATAAGTAAACTAATCAACGCTCGAGTATTAAAATGATAGTCATGTTAAGTTTCTTCTAACGTTATTAAGAACTATATTAAAGAAAGCCTCAGGAGTCATAAACATGTATCAAGTCAATCCGAGTTAGTTTACAAAAGTTATGACATTATTCATTATATAATATTTTAGGAATAGGAACTTTTATACATCATTTACTTACTTAGTCATATAAAAGACTCGAGGGCAATAGCCCGATCATCATAAGAAATCCAATATCAAGAAGTGAATAGGAATCATAAAACATGCTCGGAACTTATGAATAGAATTACCCCAAAGCTCATATCGTTTCATGCTTACATCTAGGACATGCCAAAAGAAAGAAAGGATAGGCTTCACATACCTGTTGACGACTAATCGCAAAACCATTCGCTTTGTCGCTCTTTTTAGCCTATTTAACATAAGAGTAACGTTATCGTTAGTAACTATACTTTCTAGTTCGTAAATCCGTAACCAATCGCCTATAGAACTTATTCTTTAACTTATACATTCTCGTTTAGGACTATCCATTAGTTAGGGCTTAACGAAAATCGGGCAAAGATTTCCCTATATATTCGTCTAACCCGAATTTCCAATTATTCTCCTGTTAACACAGAAATACCAACAATGACCATAATAAAAATATTCATATCAAATCTTTACAATCCAACTCATAAACATCTCAAACAATCCAATAACCTTTCTTAATCCTTTTCCAATCCAAATCACTAACATTTAAGATCATACGCCAAACGGACGAACATACGCTTTATATACAATACGTTATGCGCTTCTTTCCTTCGAATTTAGAAATCATATCAACGACGACACGACAACAACACGAACAACAACGTGTGAACATAAACCATACTTTGAATCTTTTCAACTCAACAATTCCATATAACAACTACAACTCCTAATATCAACGATTTCATGCAATTTCTTACTTCCAATTTCATCCAATCCAATTTTAATAACTCCATTACAATACTATTAACACGATTACACCATAAAACAAGAAAATCTCACCTTAATTTTCTCGGAAGAACTTCTACTCTTAATTGCCCCAATTTCACAATTTCTTCTTCCACAATTCAATATCCAATGTTGCTATCACCTCCTTGAACTTGTAAATTACTTGGAACTTGATCAAAATGAGCAACCAAAATATTTTTGCTCAATCACGATGGCTGGCCAAGAGCTTGGCAGCCATTGAAGTTTTCTTTTCTTTTTTTTTTTTGTTTTTTTGTGAAATGAAAATTGAAATGCTAAATTGTTCATCCAACTTCATATATATATGGTGTCCCTTAAATAGACACGTGCCCCCCCCATGACTCACCAATTTGACTTCCTAAATTATATATATATATTTTAATTTCACCAATAATAATGAAATTAATTAATTTAATTAATCATTAATCATCAATTAATAATCTAATCACAAATAATTAATCCCCAATCTCCAATAATATTTCTATACTAAATAAAATTTATAAACAATTTATGTTTTAACTAAAATTGAAAATTAAAGGCTTCTACTTTTTGTCCGAAAAGATTCTACCTTTAACTTGACTCGATTTACTTGCGAATAATTTGACGTATAAATATGCGGGGTATAACAAGCTCCAATAATATGCCCCAAGAATGCAACTGAAGTCAACCAGAATTCACATTTCGAGAACTTAGCATACAAGGCTTCGGTGCCGGAGCACCCCAAGTACCGTCCTCGACGTGATCCGTACGCTCATTTTCGATCGTGAATAGACCAGAATATCATCAATAAATACAATCACGAACATATCTAGGAGCATTGGTCAGCCCAAAAGACATCACTCTAAACTCATAGTGCCCGTATCGGGTCCTGAATGCAGTTTTTGAAATATCTGCCTCTCTAACCCGCACCTGGTGATAGCCGACCGCAGTCCATCTTCGAGAAACACTTAGCACCCCGCAACCGGTCAAATAAATCATCAATCATGGGAGGGGATATCTATTCTTTATAGTCACCTTGTTCTCGTCGCCTATAATCAATACACATCCGCCGACCCATCTTTCTTTCTCACGAACGATGCGGCGCTCCCCAAGGTGATGTACTGGGCCTAATGAAGCCCTTCTCTAACAAATCTCTCAGCTGCTCCTTCAATTCTTTTAGTTTTGCAGGTGCCATTCTGTAAAGGGGAATAGATATAGGTTGAGTATCTGGCAACACATCTATAGTGAACTCTATCTCCCGCCGCAGGAAGACCCGAAAGTTCATCCGGAAATTCATCGACTACGGGATCGACCGAAGAGTCGGCCTTTCCGTTTCAAGTCATGCTCACGAACCAGATGATAAATATACCGTTTTCTAACCATCTTCCTTGCCTTGAGGTATGAAATAAACTTACCCTACGATGTCGTATTTCCCGCCCACTCTATAATTGGCTCCCCCGGAACCGAAACCGAACTATCTTGTTTCTACAATCAACGTTAGCATAACAGGAAGCTAACCACCCATACCCATAATAACATCAAACTCGCCTCATATCTAACTCTATCAAATCTGCCAAAGTATGACGACTATATATATATTCACCGAACACCTTTTATATACCTGCTTTGCTGTAACAGAATCTCCTACCGGTGTAGCTACCTCAAATGGTTCAATCAATTCAGGTTTGATCCCGATTCTACTAGCAACAAAGGAGATATATATGATAAGGTGGAGCACGGATCTATTACGCATATACGTCTCGAGAGAAAATCGATAATATACCCGTAACCACATTTGGTGACGCCTCCCCATCCGTTCACTGGCCAAAGCATATAGGCGCTTCGAAGGACCGCTAGAATCGGAAGTCCGCCGCGGCCTCTACCACGGCCCCTGCGCCGGGTGCGGCATACCCTCGCCCCCATAGGGCGCATAGTTGCAAAGAAGATGAACCAAGAACCAACCCAGCAGTTGAGCCGCACCACCTGGACTACCCCCAAACGGACACTCCCTCATAATATGGCCTTGACGGCCACAAGAAAAACAAGCACCCGTAGCACGATAACACTCCCCAGAATGATACCTCCCACATCGAGAACACCGAGGCAAGGGTGGCCTCGACTGACTGGAACCTCTGTTCACCTGCGAACCCGAAGCCCTGGAGCTCTGACCGGCTCCTGAATACCCTGTGCTATCAAATCTCCTACCAGTGAACTGTGGGGGTGCACTCCGTACCGGCCGAGAAGGATATCTACTATACCGCCGCCGAGGCCGCCCGCCTTGAAAACTCACCCGGATAGCCCGCCGATCTAGCCCTCTTATGCTGGCCTCTATCATAATCTTCGTCCGACCCGACGCCCGTGTCGATCCTCTACCCCCTGTGCATAAGCCTGTACCCGAGCAATATCCATGCCTGGCTGAGAAGCCATTATCATGCAACTATCAACCAAGTAATGATCCATCCTCTCACATAACGACGCACCCTATCGCCCATATCGCTACAATAGTGGGGCGCATGTCTAGCCAACGAATCGAACTCAAGGCTATAATCTCGAACACTCCCTCCATTATTCCGCTCAAATGCAAATCTATCAACTCGGCTCGTTTCATCTCTCGGAGGTAGAAAATGGCCCGTAAAGGCCTCCACGAACTCATCCCATACCGCCGGGAGCATCCTCGCCCCTAGACAACTCCCGACTCATACCAATTAATTAACGCCTACATCACGCAACCGATACGAAGCCAACTCAATAGACTCGCCCGGAAGCTCTAATTATCCTCAATGTACGCCGCATCTACCGAATAAACTCCTCGCGGATCCTCCGCGGGCTTTGACCCGTAGAACTCGGGGATTACAAGTCAAGAAATCACGGCCCTCAAACTATCATGTCCGTCCGCATGGTCACCTCCTAATCCGTGCTCGCGAGCCCGCCCCCGCCACTAATCTGGTCGAACCGAGTGCATCTCTCATAGCCCTATCCTCCGCCCCACGGCCGAGGAGCCGGAGGCTCGGCATCGAACCCTCTCGGAGCTAGCGGTGGAGCGCCCCGTCCGCACCGCCGCCGCCCTATGCTCCTCTACGGTAGGGCGGTGTGACAGCTCGCCGACCGGAGCACAACCTCAGTATGCCGGGCTCCGGGCCCTAGTAACTCTCCCTCGGTCCGTCGGTCTTTCCGGCCCCTCACCGACTTGCCCTTCTCGGTATGCCGTCGCTTTGGAGGTATCGCCGTAAACATAATAATCATAGGGAGGAATTATCCCGATAATACAAAGATTATCGCACGATCTAGAGTAAGAAGAAAAGATAACATCCTAAATGTCCCGTAGCTTCCTCGTTTATAGATGTGGTGCACAACACACCGATAAATAAGATTCTACTAGACACGGTCTGTAGACACTCCGAGGATGAACTGCTCTGATACCACTTTTGTCACGACCCAACCCCGTAGGCCGTGACTAGTGCCCGAGCTGGACACTCGTATGTACCTGTTAGCTATAATCAATTCGAAACTAGCATGATAAGGAACTGTTATAAAAAAAAAAAAAGGCAAGACGTCGTCTCAAACCGCCGCATATAGATATGTATATTTATACAACTCCGTCTCCCCGTGGTCCCAACTACCAACATAACATCGTACATAAGCGGCAAGGCTATCATAACATGTGAGAACGTCCCAACTATATATATACGCAAGCCAACAAGGCTGCCACTACATACAACAACCCAAAACACATATACATACGCAAGACGACAAGGTCGCTACTACGAATGGGAACGTCCCAAAACATATATCATACGTAATCGAATAGTAACTATATACAACCCACACATATGTCTACGGACCTAAGAGTAAACAACAAGATGATATGACAGACGTCCCCACCGTACCCCCGGATAGACACACATGTACAACAAAAGGGTCCGTACCAAAAGCTAGGCTCCGAACAAGGAGCACTCTAAGATAGCCGAAACGGATATCCTAAGCTGGCGGATCACCAAAACGAGCGTCTGTACCCGCGGGCATGACACGCGCCCCCCCCCCCCCCCGAAGAAAGTGTGGTCGATGACGAAATATGTACCGAGTATATAAAGCATGAAATCTCAAGTAAAATGATCATAACCGAAATAAGCAAGATTAAAAAGAGTACAATAACCGTAATACCAAAATGCTTGCTTTCGTACACAAATCATGCATGTCAATATCATATGTCATGTCCGGCCCATTATAGGACTCGGTAAACATGGTCGCCACCCCGTCTCTGGCGCCATAACACAGCATACTCCATAACACAGCATAACTCCGTATCACAACATAACTCCGTATCACAACATAGCACCATAACACAGCATAACACCATAATACAGCATAACACCATAACGTATATATATCATACCCACGGCCCTACAGCGAGGGACTCGGGAAAAATGTAATAACGGATGCACGAGCAAAGTAGTGAATAACCATATGCATATAAATCATCTTTTGAGACTCAATAGCTAAGTAGACTAACCAACGCTCGAATATTAAAATGATAGTCACGTTAAGTACTCTTGGAACATCATTATGAACTATATCAAAATAAAGCCTCAGGGATCATAGACATGTATTAAATTAATACGAGACAGCTTATGAAAGTTAAAGACGTTATCCATTATAGAATCCTTTAAGAATAGGAACTCTTTATGCATCATTTACTATCTAATCACATAAGAGACTCGAGGGCAATAGCTCGACTATATTAAGAATTCCAATATCAAGAGGTGAATAAGAATCATAAATCATGCTCGGAACTTATGAATAGAGTTACCCCAAAGCTCATATCTTATCTTACTTACATCTAGGACATGCCAAAAGAAAGAAGGAATAGGCTTTACATACCTTTAGCGTTTACTCGTGACACAACACGTATACGCTGCCCAATAGTGTCTCAACCTCTATTAAGACGTCAAGAACTACGATTAGGCTACGAGGGAATTCAAAACGCATTCTAACGTTAGTAACTCCTTTCTAAATAATTTGACAACATTTCCTTTACATTCAAATCAACCACATACAATCAAGCCAACACTAATGATCATGTGTTCAAGTGCTAACCCGAGAATATTCAAACAAGACTCGAGAACACTTCGGACAACCCGCACAATATTCAAAACAGCCCAACCAACCTACAATGCAACCCGCAATCTTCCCACCTCAACAAGAACAACAACAACACATTCCTTCCTTCCAATTTCATAAACTATACCAACAACTACACGTTAACAACATCATTTATATAAGTACAAGAAACCATATTAACATCATATTAGCTTCTACGACATGCACGACAAACAATTACAACTCCAACTTGAATCATTAAACCTTCATTTTCACCATACAATCGATAACAACAACAATCAAAATACCAAGTAAAATCAATTCACCATTTCATGCACAAAACGGCCTACACGGCCTCAACATCAACATATATAATTCCATGATTTCTATTCATTTCTACATACTACAACACGTTCAAATCATCCACAACACATGCAAAAGGAGATTAAACCTTACCTTTAACACTTGGCTTTTCAACTTGGCTCCAACTTCTCTCTCTCTCTCTCTAACTTTCTATATTTGTGAAGATGATGAAAATGGCTTGCTTTGTCAAGTTGCTATATATATGATGCCTAAGTGTTGGACACATGTCCCACTCATGGCTTAAGCCAATCAAATTTGGCCAAGCCATGTGGGACCCACTCGGCCACTTAGGGATTAATTAGTGAATAATTAAACTTTAATCCCACTTAATAATCTAATCATGGTTAATTAACCCCTAATCTCCAATAATTGTTTCTATACTAAATAAAATTTATAAGCACTTTGTGCATTAAAACAAAATCGGAGGTTAAAAATCTCTACCTCGTATCCAAAAATAGTATTGTCCTTAACTTGTCGCGATCAGCTTAAAATATCCCGACGTACAAAAATACGGGATATAACAGTATGTATATATATTATTTTGATAGCCGAAAGGGCTCATGTTTATAAAGTGAATTTGTTTTAATGAAAATAGTTTTCTGTGATTATGAGCATAAGAAATATGAACGAATGCAGGATGAGTAATAGAATGAGTGGTGCTCGGTGGTTAGCCCCGGGTGCCCGTCATGGCCCTAGTCGGGTCGTGACAGTTTTACTGTCCAAGGCACTCTGAGTAATTAAAAGAATTGACCATTTTTACCCTTTAAATCTTGATTCTGTGTGCGTTTGCATAGTTGATTAATTTTCTTTTATTTGATTAATTAATTCAAAACCCGTATCTACAAAACGATTTTTATTTTTAATTATGAGTCATGTTTTAAATTATTTAAGTCCTAATGGACTAATAATTAGTTTTTCTTTATTTATTTATTAGTTTATTTTTCCCCGATCCTTTATACATATATATGTATGTACAACGTGTATATACAAATATATACATGCTGCATATAAATATATGTGTATATATAATGGGCCCAGCTTTTTAAAAAAAAAAAAATAAAGGACCAGGCCCAGTCCAACAAAGGACCAGGACTCGGTCTATTAAGAGGTTAAAAGGGGGGGGGAGTCTATACTGCTTCCACCTGTCATTTTTAGAAGACCCTAGGGGTCAGTTGGTGCAAAGAAAAGAAAGAGGAGGCGGCTAGGGGTAAAATCCTAGCGCCGCCTCCTGTTCCACCACCTACCCGCCCTATTTTTCGGTCATGTCCCATCGTTTGAGCGTGCAACGTGGAGAAGAGGATGAATCATTAAAAGATTCGTACTTCTCTCACCAGTAAAACAGCCAAACAGGCCCTTAGAGGTACAATCCTCGCCTTTTTTATTTTTTTGGCGTTATTATTGCGATTTGAGGCCTGTAGGCCGTTGATTTTATTTACACTTTAGATCTGGACCATATATTAAGTTTGTGAGTGAGACTTGCATAAATTTGCAAGTCCCACATCGTTGGTTGTAGTTGTAAGAGCAGTCTGGAGTTTCTATAAATAGAAACCCCCATTTGTTCGAAAAGAGAGGTTGGAAACCACAAAGAGGCTGAAAATTGCTATTTTTAGTCTTAAGAGTTCCAAAGTAAAAAAATTTAGTTTTAAACTTAAGGTTTTTTTTAAGTTTTCCAGCTTCTAAAATTTATACTTTATTTGTTGTGTGGTGTTCTTGTTGGCTTGAGTTTGGCATTGGAGCACAAGGGCTTCCAAATCCATCGCTTGATCCCGGTTGCACTCACAAAAGGTAAATACCTTTTAGTTTAATGCTTTATGTTTAGATTCATGTCATGTTTAGTCAATAAGCTTATATGTGGTTTAAGTTAGTATTTTTTGTTAATTGCCTTCATACTTCGACTCTGCTTATGTTGTGTTCAGTCAATAAAATTGTGTTGGTTTTATGATGAGGTTTAAGTTAGTATTTTTGGTCCATTGCCTTCATATTTAGACCCTGTTTTATGTTGTGTTTTAGTTAATGAGATTGCTGAGGTTTTATGATAAAGTTTAAGTAGTTTAGTTGCTTTTATACTTAGATTCCATTTGTATTGTGCTTAGGTAGTATGATTGTGTGATTTGTGACAGGATTTAAGTTAGTACATTAGCTTATCACCTTTATATCTTGGTTCTGCCTCACTATACCCAGTTAAGGTGGGTGTGTGTGGTTTAGGATAGGTGTTTGAGTCAATATGCTGGTATATTCCCTTTATTTTCAGCTCTATGATCATACTAGGCCTGGTTAGTAGGATTGTTTGTGGTTCATGATAAAGCCTAAACCTGATATGTCTGTTAGGATTCCCTTCTGGATTTTGTCTGCATAATGTTTGTTTAAGAAGCTTCATGGGGGTTATGGGGGAGTTTCAAGTTGAGAGGTTGTTTTGACTCAACTTTTTTCAGGGCTTCTGTTTGATGCTTTGTGACTGGTTGTTCCTTTTTCTTCATATATAATCTAGACCATAGCGTTAAGTTGATAAAATTGCTTGACTTAGATTCCATTTAGCTTTCATCGTTCCGTCCCATTTTTTGTTTAGTTGTGACTAAAGGTATTAAGTGGGGTTTAGATCATGGTTTTGAGTTTGAGGATTTTTATCTGAATTTGGATGTCCTAGCCGTACTCTCTGTTCTATCATGATTGTCTAAACACCATCAAATCCCTATATGAGGGTCTGGGATGTAGTCCAAGCTAATGTGTTGGCTTGATGAAAGTCCTGTGCTCTGAATTAGGGCCAAGGTAGGTCTGTTGAAATCATGAGTGGTCTAGTCCTATGTATCTTATGTGATAAACTAGGTTCATGGGGATTAGTTTGAAGTCACAAGCTTTTTTTTTTTTTTGAATGACTGGTTTGCTTTATGTCTTGTTCTTATTCACTTAGAGGTTGTCTTGGTCTGGAGTTTCATTAAGGGAGGGGTCAAAAGGTCTGTTTGAATTAAGTTGCCTAATCTGGTCATTGCTTGTCCTAGATGGTTATGTGTTAATTGGGAGTTGAAGTCTTGAACCTAGTCTGATCATAGTTTGCCTTGCTTGGTCATATGTGTCATGGGAAAGTTGAAGTCTTGTTATACTGAATCAAGTCTGGTCATTGCTTGTCCTATGTGGTTATGTGTTAGTTGGGAGTTTGATGTTTTGAATCTAGCTTGATCATAGTTTGTCCTGTTTGATCATATTTGTCATGGAAAAGTTGAGGTCTTGGTATGTTGAAGGCTTATTATGTTGAACTTTGGCCTGGTTATTTATTGTCTCATCTGACCATGTACTTGTTGGAAAGATTGAAAGTCTAATAGGAACTTGACCTGGTCTGGTCATCACTCTGTCTTTCTTAAACATGTTGTTTGTTTGGGAGCTGAAGTTTGTCATGTGTTATACCTAACTTGATCATATCTGTGCTATGGTGTTTTGATTCTAAAAAGGGAAAGTGTATTGTGTGCTCTTTTTGGAATTCTACTTGTTTAAACTTGGCAACTTGTTTGGCCTGATTCCTGTTGTCTCACCTAAGTCTTACTTACTTGATAAAACTTGGCATTTTGGGGTCACAATAATGTATATTAAAACAAAAAGGTGATCCTTGGGGGGGGGGGTAACTTGACTAAGGTACTTAACTCTACTTCTTGTTTGGTTGTCCTGTTTGTGGTAAATATGGGAATTTGTTAAAACTACACCTGAGTAGAACGTATGGAGTGTGTGCATGTGTGTTGCCCATGGTCATGTCTGTGTGCAGGAAAACCTTTTCTTTTTTGAGAACTTGTCATCTAGTTATAATAATAGGTAAGGATAAAGGATAAAAGAAGGAAGGATGATGGGATCTTTGTTACAAATCTTGTTTAACTTGTCCTTAAGTGGTCTTTTTTGGATACTGTTGTGTTTCCCTTTGATGTTAAGAGATGAGTTTCCTTTAAAGAAAGTGGTGATAAGGCTAAAATGATGGTGTTTGGAAGTCTGTTGATTGTTTCTCTGTGTGGTTTGATCCTGATGGAAAGAAAATGTGTACTCTTTCCTTTGAACTATAATGTGATGGTAAAAAACAATGTCTTTTCTATGATCTTGGGTTTAGTTTGAAGTTGTTAGTTAAAACTAGTTTGTTCTGTGTTTATGAGAGGCTTGTTCCTAGTACTTACAACTAACTTTGGTCACAAAGAGTCTTTAAAGCTGGACCACGGGTTCATGAGTCTGTCAAGGGAAGTTATAACGGGGTTGGATGGTTATGAATCTGCCTAGGACCTCTAGTGTTGTCACTGGATGATTAGGGTGAGGACATTAGGATGGGAGAAAGGGTTTTAGGAGAGAAAGTGAGCCTGGGCATGAACTGGAGGTAGTGACCAGTGGGGCCCAGGATCCCTTTTTGCTGAAAGGAGACTCAGGAAAAGGAGATGGGGAGGTGATGACCCCACCCTATCCTGTTTCCCTTTCAGAGACCTGAAACCTTTACTTTCATCTCTTAGACCTTCCCCTCATGATCCTGGGACTCACAAAGGCCTCAGGTAGGGGAGAACAGCCTAATCATGTCTAACAGGGAGAGGAGAGTATACCTAAAAATCAAAAGAAATTGCTGTTAATATAGGAAAGTTTAGGCAATGTGAGATTTCTGCCATTGGGTCCTAAATGTGTGCCCATGAATGACCTCTAAGTGTCCTTCTTTTATCTGGGAATCTACTTGCCTTGAGTTTTATTGTCCAAAACTAGGGTGTGTAAGAATATGGGGCTGGTGAGTGTATTATGTGGGTACAAGTTCCTCTATGAACAGATTGAGGATCAGGTGTGTTATGTGTCATTTTGCTTTCATTGCTGGCCATGTGTCTTTATCCATTTTTTTCCCAACTTGTTCTTCTATGACTGATGTTTGAGACTATTGGTTTAGACTTGTCCTTTATGTGATGTTTGACCTCTTTGTTTGCCAAAGCGCTTTATATTTCATTTCTTACCTTTCTCTTCCTCCTTCGTGCTTTGGGAAAAGGTGAATGTTTAAAATATGTTGAAGAACACTTTTAGGAATCAAAATTGTTGACATACTTTTTAATTGGTTTGACCATTGAGATTTTCTTCCCTTTAATGAAGTTTTTTTTTCTTTTTCAAAATTCACTTGTCTATTAATCAAGGCTCTTTTAAACCGCCATGTGTTCAAGCTAATAAAGAGGAGTAAGTTTTAAAGGATGCCAGTTCTGAATGTGTATTCTAAAAGTTTTAAACATGGCCATGAGCCTTGGTTGTCTGTAAGGTCTTCCCAAGTCCCCTCTGTGTTTGTTCTAGACCTATTTGTGAGCAATCTTGAGTTTGGTTGGGATAAGATGAATTTCACCACTTGAGCTAGTGTAACCAGGTTTTGCTTCCTTTGGGTAGTGGTTTTGAATCTTAACAAATAATTAGGATAGGCTGTCTGTACCGGGGAATTTGGGACCTCTCTTTTTTGTTTATGAGAAGCCTTGGGCTGAGTGATTGTCTGAAAAGAGACAAGTTGGTATTTTACCATAAAACCTCCTGAGCTGGCTTTGATACACCTGAAGTGTTCCAGTTTTACTCCTTCTATTTCTGTGACTATCTTAACAAGTCCATGGTTTTGATTGATCATTATATGTGTTCCCTCTAAGGGAAGTTATGTGTATTATCCTTGTCATCATCCAGTCATGAAACTCAGTGTGCCTCCTATTACTGCTATGCTTGCTGATTATTTGGTCGAACTTAAGTGCTGATGTTTGCCTTGTTTGGTATAAATGCTTTCCTTTAGAGTATGGCATTGGGCTGTTGTTTGTTTAGGAGTTTGCTTGAAATCTGTTACCACCCCCAAGTCCTATACTCTCTTTTCCTCTAGTTTGGAATGCCTTTGGTTAAGGATAAACTATGGTAGTTCGGGGTCGTCCGTGCCTTCTTGGTGTTAGCCATTCTGGGGTTCTTAGAAGCCCTTGGAACTTGTGCGACATTAAGAATATAACGCAAGGACTCGGTCCCCATTCCATCGCAAAATCTCCAACCTAGGCAAATCCATTCAAGGAGAAACGGGGTAAGTATAGAATAATATGAGTACTTTTCTTGTTTTTATATTATGTATAGTTTTACTATTGTAGTGATAAGTTCAGTGTTTATAAACTAACCGGGTCCCTTTTCTCCCCCCCCCCCCCCCTACTCGCTTGCATGGCCACTCGGGTCCAGCCATAGCTTTTGGCCCAATAGGAAATTAATTAAACAATCGAGTCCGCGAAGACAAAGCAAATGGCAAGGTGCGCAGAAGGCCCAGCCATGAGTGAAAATGGCTAAACTAGGGGCTTGGTACGCCCCTAGTCTAATTTTACTTTCATTATCATTTTACTTTACTTGTTTAAAGCTTTGATGTACTTGTAATTTGTATCCAAACTCATATTATAGTGGAAAGTATTATGATTAGAATTAGCTGTCTTAGGACAACGGTGTTTATACCGTTTAGATGACTTTAGGTCCCGAACGAATTTCCAAAATCACGAGCAAATTCAACGTTTTAAAAGCCAAGTGTAAAAAATGAGATTTCACGAACTCTTTTTAATATAACTGATGTTTTAAACTCAAAACGGGTAAAAGCGATTATTGGTAACAAAAGCATTTTAGAAACTTAATAAAATTGCTCATCCTTTTTAACAAATTCGACTTTCTTAAAACTTACACAAAAGAGATTTTTCTACAACCACTTACAACAAATTTTGGCCTCGACCCACGAGTAATGCCTAATCAAGAAACAACTTTGAATTATTTTTAAATTCTAAGAAAAATGGACCAATTCTATGCTCAAAGCTTTCTTTTTAAAAACTAACATGGACCAGAATTGGGTAAACGAAATGTATATACAAACACTCTTTTCTCTAAAAAAAATTTAGAGCAAAACCAAAGTTTTCCTACGATTGCAGTTTTGGGCTAGGGAAAAGGCCATAAAAGCGAGTATATATGGCCAAGATATACTCCTTTGAACATACAAAAATGCTCTTTTTATAACATAAAAAACAATTGTAACATAAAGTTCCGGGTAAGACCATACGTATCAAAATAGGTCAACACGAGCCAAAGTATGAGTATGACACAAATTTGACACTATGCAAGAAAAGAATTTCGCCTTTGTCTTCACTTATGAAATAAAATATACTTCTTATATATAATAGAAGACTATTTATACATGGATATTGTAAATCCGAAACTACGATCCCCTGTATATAAGGGGGATATATTCAAATCCTTTTTTTTTTTTTTCAAAATGATATGCAATCTACAAAAATGACAATTTCTTTGCAAGAATAAACACAAAAAATGGATAGTTCAGGCAAATACTCATACTTTGGAATTCGAAGGTCAACCGTTAATGTATCCTTAATACTGGGGTGCTTAACACCTTTCTCAGAGGATCATCAGAACCCTTACCTAGAACTCTGGATTACAAAGGTTTTTTCACGGTATTTGAATAAACCCTTCAAAACCGGTTTTCCTAATTTCCTAAAAATTAGGTGGCGACTCTTTTAAAAACAAAGTCCAAAAGAGCACCAACGAGTTCGTAGTAGCTTTTATGCCCTAACCCCGCGTAAAAAGCGAACCGTTACATAGATACCATACTGATGCAAAGAGAAGCCATTATATCATTAGTTGACACCCTATTATGGATAGCTGATCAAGATAAATAGACATTTTTATGTCGAATCTTAGAGTCAAAGTGATTGATTTCTCTCAAGCTGAGGAAACAGAAAAATTCCCTGAATTAGAAAGGGTCCAAACTTGATGGTTAACCCCATATTGATCAATCACAATAGGGAAGGACAAGAGGAATTCTCTCACACCCAAAGGGGGTGACTATGAAATGATTTCCAGTTCCAATTGTCATTCCTATACACCTCTTTTATCTTGATGTTATATTTCACCATATTATTGTCCATATTATCAGCAATCCAATTATAATGCTTGAAATTTCTATTCCCATTACCAATATTTTACTGAATATTGAGCTCCTTTTTCTCCCTTACTTTACACATAGTTTTCCAACTATGAGACTGACCAGGTTTTCACTAAGTGGTGGTAGGATGAGAGTTCTTACAATGTTTGTTGATCAAAGATTGAGCTCACAAGGAGTTGGAGGTCCTAAACATCAAGCACCGCTTAGCAGTAAATGCAATGCAAATGTTATGTTTCTTTTACGATGTTAACTCCTCCTTCATAATAGGGGAAGTATAAATTGAACCAAGAAACCCAATATTTCTTCCATCCTATCTCATTGCCTGCCACAAAAAATCTTGCTAAGTACTTCACAATCTGTCAGGACCCAATTTCTTTAAGTCGTGCGGGCACCTACCTTTCCCACCTCGGTAGGCGAACCCTTATCCCAACAATCATAAACATAAGTAAGCGAAAGAAAATAGAAATAAGGTAAGTCTCGCAATGATAATATAAAGTGCGAAAAGTTGTGAAATACAACCCCGATCTTGAAATGGTCATACAAGAGCTCTACTAAAACTATAAGTCCGAATAATACATAAAAGTCCCAATTCATGTCCTAAAACAAGGAGTGAGATAAAAAGGAGTCTTCGGGCAGCGAACGTCATCATGCTCACCCTGAATGGACTCAACAGTAAACTCGAAAATCAACCGCGAGGAGATGAAGTGAATCCTGGCAAGTACTTTGCCTCCATAAAAGGATGCAACAAGTGTAGGTCAGTATAAACAACAAGTACTGGTAGGTATCATAGGCCGACTAAGGCTAGTTAACGTATATGAAGACAATAAGGTAAGAATAACACGTAAACAGTAAAGTACAAGTCATTACTAGACAAGCATCCACAATACCAATCACAACCTATGTTATAGCATCTAAGCCCAAATGTTCCAAGCTTTAGAATAATCACCCAAGACCAAAACATGACTACAATATCCCGTCCCCATTTAGTCACATACAAGGATCCCAACAAAATCCATATCCAATCCAACAAGAATAAAAATCACGCTCAGCACATAAGAGAGACAACAAAATGCAATAGAATTATATGCCAAGTCTCAGTATACCAACTCTGAATCCATCAATCAGTACCATATCACGCATCTAAACCCAATTGTGCCAAGTCTCAGAGATTTCAATCACAAGGCCATATCATAATCAACCAAGAGAGATGATAAGATGCAATGCAAGATGTATATGATATGTATGCAATGCATATACTCGTACACATGTACTCCGACGACGGAACATCACGTCTCGGCAGCACAACCCATGGGGGACCCGCGAAGTCCATGTACCGGTCACTCCACACACAGCCTAGAGATGACTCAACGTACAATACCAGTCACTATGCACACAACCCAGAGATGACTCAACATCCAATACCAGTCACTCCGCACACATTCCATAGATGACTCAATATCCAATATGGGTCAGATAGATAAGTGTTTCTGTATCAGTCACTCCGCACACAGCCCAGAGATGACTTGTATCAATGTCTCAAGCATCTGCATTTCCTTCTCATTTCCCATCATCAATACCATATCAAGGCAATATCAATATATCATGGAAATGAGTATGAATACAATGCAAATGTAATATCAATAAACCAAGTCATCCTCTCCTAATGCACCAATTTAAAGCAAAAAGAAGGGCTCTAGATTATGCCCAGTTTGCTAACCTTGATACACTTGTCCCAAAGGCTAAAAAAAGGTCATAATCAATCTTCCTGAGTTATCCCTTAACATACTTCCCCTACTGCACATATCATTCTAACAGATTCCATAAGAATTTATTTTGGCAAACATCAGGGTAGGTTTGGTCCATTTAACCAAATAGTGGAGGTTTCCATTATGGGCTTCTCAATCAACTAACACAGATCCTCCCAATTATCATTGATTTAAGAGCCCTAAATTGAATTTTAGTCAACTAGGAGATACAACAACATACCCGGTATAGTCCATAAGTGAGGTCTGGGGAGGGTAAGATGTACGCAGACTTTACCCCTACCTTTGTGGGGGGTGGGGGTAGAGAGGCTGTTTCATATAGATCCTCGGCTTAAAAGAAATACAATCAAAGCAGGATAGAAAAGAAAATTTATGACAAAGAATATAACAAGATAAACAAACTACCCGAAATAAGAGGTAATAATAATTTAGTTAACTGGGACATATTAAACAGAATAAGGTACTTGAACCTCTAAAGAGAGGGAAATCCTTAATTAAACTTGGAACTACACCTAGACCTCCAAAGCTTCCAAAGGACGAAAGGGAGCATAATCTTGATAATATAGGAAGCTATAGAGTTCTTAGTAGATTAAATCCAACAGTAAAGCACAATATTCCTAAGGGAGTTGACCTTGGAGTTAATCCCAAGTGGACCAGTGACCAAATTCCATAAATTGTCCATTATTAAATAAGTGATCATTATTTTCAAAGACAGGTCTCATATCAACACTGGTGTTACAACTGCATTTAAATACCATATTGATGCAAGGAGAAGCCATTATATCATTAGTTGACAACCTATTATGGATAGCTGATCAAGATAAAAAGATATTTTTCTGCCAAATCTTAGAGTCAAAGTGATTGATTTGTCTTAAGCCAAGGAAACAGAAAAGTTCCATGAATTAGAAGGGGCCTAAACTTCCTGGTTAACCCTATTATATTGATCAATCACATAGGGAAAGACAAGAGGAAATCTCTCACACCTAGAGGGGGTGACTATGAAGTGATTTCCAGTTCCAATCGTCATTCTTATACACCTCTTTCATCTTAATGCTATATTTCACCATATTATGGTCCATATTATTAGCGATCCAATTACCATGCTTGAATTCCTATTCCCATTACCAATATTTTACTTAATATTGAGCTCCTTTTTGTCACGACCCAATTTGGCTAAGTCGTGCGGGCACTTACCCTTCCCACCTCGGTAAGCGAACCCTCAACTCAATGATAATTAATAATTCAATTAAGTGAAAGAGAATACGTCACGTAAGTCTTACAATAATAATATAGAAAAATTACAAAAATAAGGAAATACGCCCAGGGTCTGCTCTAAGCCATACAAGAGCATCTAGCTAGAAATATACATGTCTGGAAATATAACAATATATCAATATCTATATATGTCTCGAAATGGAAAGTAAGACATAAATAAGAGGAGTCTTCAAGGCAGCGAACGTCTCGTGCTCACCCTGTAAACTCTAAGCTATACTGATAGTGACTATCAGCCACGGGAGACGGAAGCAGATCCAACCTGGAACTCGGCATTCATAAAAGATTGCGTGAAGTGCGAGTCGGACAAAACCACAAGATCGGTAGGTATCATAGGCTGACTAAGTATAGCTAACATAATTCAGACAATAAAGCAAGATAGGCAGATAAATCAACAAGTATAAGTCAAACACGAGCCAGAAATCAAGTACACGTCATCACCTAGGTGGAAGCATCTAAACCCAAGTGTGCCAAGTCCCAATATATCCAATTTGAAACCAACATCACAAGTAAAACGCCAGATCATCACAATATAAGCCATAATGCAATGAAATACAATGATGTAAGAATGCAAATGCAATGCAATGTGGTGTACACATGTACTCCGGACGGAAGTATCGATGTCCCGGTAGCACAACCCATGGGGGACCCGCGAAGTCCATGTACTCACTCAATCTATAATTTCAGGACAACCATCAGACATCAGACTCTCACATCACTCCACACAATCCACGATTTCGGGATAACCATCAGATATCGAACTTCTCACATCACTCCACACAATCCATGATTCCGGGATAACTATCGGATATCGGACTTCTCATATCACTCTCATGTAACCTGAGCCCAGCTCATCACAATGTTTCATCAAGTATCAACAGTGTATAATTAGAGATGTGAATGCGTGAAATGTATGAATCAATGTCAATAATCAGGTCAATACCACAATTACCAAGCATGGATACGCCAACCATATCATGAAAGACTACACAAGTCATATGGAATACTATCCTCGTATCAACATCAACAAGCATGGTACCACAAGATCATGAGCAAGATATATCAATAGTCTCCAATATCTACTATTACCACGCGGCATCAAGCCAATAACAATAGAGAAATCAAGTCATAACACAACGGGGTGGCTAGCCCCAATCACGCAACAGGGCCTAACCTAAGACAATATCCAACCCAACTTCATACCCGAAGGTTTACATGCTTTCTCCGATAATATTATCTAAATATATGCTTCGCTACACGAAGTCTCACCAAGGGTAAGCCATAACCTACCTGCATGGCCAAATAGCAATACCCCAACAATCTCTCCTTCGCGTTGCCCTTCCGCTAAGCATCAAGATCAAGAAAGTCTAGGCATATTCAAAATCTAGATTACAAATCATGAAGATTGGTACCTATATTGCTATCATTCAAATTAGGTCAAAAACCAACCCTAGAATTTTGAAAAACGTAGCCCATAAGGTCAAAACGGGAAATTCGAGGGTCAAATATCCAAATAAACACTAAGTGATCAAAACTCATCAACTAATTGCTAAATTAACTCAAGGATTCATCCAATTTCGAAATCCAAGCAAAACCCCCAATTTTGGGTATAGACCCTAACTCTTAGATTCAAGAATCCAACACTAATAATGGAAGATATATGACTAACAACCTTAGATACATCATGATCTAGCATAAACCCAATCAATGTCACATTAAAAAGCCTAGATAAAAGATCCATTAAATCAACTTTTTATCTTCCATTACTAAGGAACTAACAAGGAAAGAGGAATTCTAGGATGATTAGGAATAATGAATTAGCAAGGGGATTCGAAGGACTTACCACCAAGAATCTTCTCCAAGAATCCTCTAGAATAGTTCCCAAGAGCTTAAATCTCGAAATTGTAATAAATGATAGACTAAGGGCTTTTAATACACACTTAATGAAAATAACAGGCCCGATACCGATATAGCGCCATCGGGGCGGTGGGACCGCCATGACATCACCGCCCCGACGTGCACTCAGACCGTCAGGGCGATCAGGACACAATATAGCTTGGCCGCCCCAGCGGCTATCCCACCGCTATGGCGGTGCTGCCCTGGCTGGCACCAGTACCAGAAATCCCCAAAATTTTCGAAGTCCCAACTGAAATCCCAACTAACTCCCGAGGCTATCTGTTCATAAACCACATACACAGACCCTCATAAAAACAAGCTACGAACGCACCTGTAGCCTCAAAATTCCCAATGGAGGTCTCGTTGACCGATTCAACCCCCGATACCTCAATTCCAACTTCCCAACCCAAGTCCCAAAATGCATCCGAGTACATTGGGAACCGAACCAAATATACACACAAGTTCTAAACGACCATCCGGACCTCTCGAAATTGATGAATTTTGGAAAAAGGTCCTTTTATTCAAAAGTCAACTTTGAGTCAACTCTTTTTCACTTTAAGCCCAAATTTCACAAAAAGTCACCCGAATCAAGTTTAGACACCTCGAGAAGCGTGTCAATGATCCCCTCTGGTCAAAAGTGAGCTAACCAAGCTCGGAAAGGGACAAAAATGTCGGAAGGACTATAACGACCAAACGGGTCGTTACATCAGATACCAATTAAACCATCGCTCATCCTCGAGCGAAGAAGGAAAAAGAGCGGGGAAGTACCTGAATCAGCGAACAACTGGGGATATCGGCTACACATGTTGGACTCAGTCTCCCAAGTAGCCTTCTCAACAGGACGATGCTTCCATTGCACCTTCACAGAAGCAATCTCCTTCGACCTCAACTTTCGAACCTGCTTATCCAAGATCGCAATAGGCTCCTCCTCATAGGTCAAATTCTCATCAAGTAATATCGAATTCCAGCGAACAATGTAAGTACCGTCGACATGGTGCCCCTTCAAAGATAGAAACATAAAAAACTGGATGAACTCCCGCCAAGCCTGGCGGCAAGACTAACTCGTAAGCAATATCGCTCACACGGTCAATAATCTCAAATGGGCCAATATACCTGGGGCTCAACTTGCCCCTCTTCCCAAACCGCATAACACCCTTTATGGGTGAAATCTTCAATAGAACTTGGTCACCAACAACAAACTCTAAATCTTGGACCTTCCGATTCACATACTTCTTCTGCCGACTCTGAGCTGCCAAAAGCTTGGCCTAAATAACTCTCACTCTATCAAGGGACTCTCTCAACAGATCCGTACCCCAAGGTCGAACCTCGAACCCATCAAACTAGCCAACTAGAGATCTACACCTCCTACCATATAAAGCCTCAAAAGGCGCCATGCCAATACTCGAATGATAACTGTTATTGTACGCAAACTCTGCCAATGGTAAGTGCTGATCCCAATGACCGCCAAAATTAATAACACAAGCTCTCAACATGTCCTCGAGCACCTGAATGGTTCGCTCGAAGTGGCCATTGATCTGGGGGTGAAAAGCTATATTGAGATCCAATCGGGTATCCAGCTCCTCATGAAAAGCCCTGCAGAATCGAGAAGTGAAGATAGTCCCTCGATCAGATACGACTAAAATAGGAACCACATGCAACTTGATAATATCGCGAATGTATAACTTGGCTAACTTCTCCGCGATATAAAAAACCAGAACCGGAACAAAGTGAGCGGACTTAGTCAACCGATCAACTATCACCCAAATCGAATCAAACTTGCCCAAGGTCTTTGGAAGACCCACAACAAAATCCATGGCAATTCTCTCCCACTTCCACTTGGGAATGGGCATCCTCTGAAGTACACCGATGGGTCGCTGGTGCTCATACTTAACTTGCTAATAATTCCCACACTTAGCTACAAAATCAATATCCCTCTTCATCCGCCGCCACTAATAATGCTACCTCAAATCACGATACATCTTAGTCGCCCCCGGGTGAATGGAATATCGAGAACTATTAGCCTCAGACAAGATCAACTGAATCAAATCACCAATACGAAGAACGCACACACACCCCTTAATCCTCAAAATGCCCTCAGGATCAATCACAGCCTCCTTGGCCTCACCCCTCACAACTCTATCTCGAATCTTGCTCAAATGTGCATCCTTAAACTGATGAGTCCTAGTCTGATCCAATAAAGATGACCTCGTCTCTACACAAGCGAAAACCCTGCTTGGGCCTGAAATATCAAAGAAAACGAAACTGTTGGCCAAAGTGTGAACCTTCATGGCTAACAGACACTCAGAAACAATCAAACGGGCTAAACTTCCCATACTCACTGCCTTGCGACTCAAGGCATCAGCCACAACATTGGCTTTTCCGGGATGATAAAGAATAGAGATATCATAGTCCTTCAGGAGCTCTATCCATCGGCACTATCTAGAATTAAGATCCCTCTGGGTAAACACATGCTGAAGACTATGGTGATCGGTGAAAACCTCACAATGGACACTGTACAAACAATGCCTCGAAATCTTCAGCGCAAAGACCACGACCAACAACTCCAAATCATGGGTAGGGTAATTCTTCTCATGAATTTTTAACTGACGGGAAGCATAAGCTATCAGTCTACCCTCCTGCATCAACACAAAGACCCAAACCCATATAGGATGCATCACAATAGATCGCGAAATCCTTACCCTCCACTGGTAATTCCAAGATTGGGGCTAAAGTCAAAAAAAGCTTGAGCTTTTGAAAGCTCTCCTCACAATCATCGGATCACAGGAAAGGAACATCTTTCTGAGTCAATCTGGTCAAAGATGAAGCAATAGCAGAAAAACCCTTCACAAAGCGACGGTAGTAGCTGGCCAAACCCACAAACCTACGAACCTCGATAATAGCAGTGGGCCTCGCCCAACCCTTCACAACCTTAATCTTCTATGGGTCAATCATAATCCCATCCTTAGACACAATATGG
This sequence comes from Lycium ferocissimum, assembly GCF_029784015.1. Lineage (NCBI taxonomy): Eukaryota > Viridiplantae > Streptophyta > Magnoliopsida > Solanales > Solanaceae > Lycium > Lycium ferocissimum. The sequence goes on along the minus strand of NC_081353.1, from coordinate 52,052,124 downwards.
CTCAAGAATGCCACAGACTCCAACCAAAACTCACACTTCGAAAACTTAGCAAATAACTTTTTTTTAAATTATTTTATTACATAGGGATAGGGAAAGGGGAAATGGGAAGGGGATTACAACATGGGGATTCGAACCCTCACCAACAAGGTAAAAGTTCAGGCAACCAACTAACTGAGCTACTAAATTCCTACAAAACTTAGCAAACAAACTATGCTTCTTCAACAACCTAAGAACAATATGAAGATGACTCTCATCCTCCTCTTTACTCTTGGAATACACCAAGATATCATCAATAAACACAATCATGAAGGAGTCAAGGAATGGCCTAAAGATGCCATTCATCAAAGTCATAAATGCAGCCGGGGCATTGGTAAGCCCAAAATACATCACCAAAAACTCATAGTGTCCATATCTCGTCCGAAAGGCTGTCTTTGGAATATCCTCAGCCCTGATCCTCAACTGGTGGTAGCCTGAACGCAAGTCAATCTTCAAAAACACTGAAGCACCCTGAAGCTGGTCAAATAAGTCATCGATACGAGGCATAGGACACTTGTTCCGAATGGTAACCTTGTTCAGCTGGCGATAATCAATGCACATCCTCATGGTCTCATCTTTTTTCTTCACAAATAACACAGGAGCACCCCAAGGGGAGACACTCGGTCTAATGAACCCCTTACTTTATAAATCTTTAAACTGCTCCTTAAGCTCTCTCAACTCGGCAGGTGCCATCCGATATGGCGAAATAGAAATAGGGCGAGTGCCCGAATCCATGTTAATGCAGAAGTCAATGTCGCGATCGGGTGGCATACCGACAGATCCGACAAGAATACCTCCTCGAACTCGCTCACAATACGAATGGGCTCAAGGGGTGGAGATGCCACAGTCGTGTCACACACATGAGCCAGATAAGCTAAACACCCCTTATTGACTAACTTCTTCGCCTGAAAGAAGAAAATGATCTTTTTTAAAGCGGGGCTAAGAGTACTCCTTCACTCAAGTCTGGGAATGCCCGGCATGCCTAAGGCAACTGTCTTGGCGTGACAGTCCAAGATCGCATGATAAAGAGATAGCCAGGACATATCCAATATAATATCAAAGTCCACCATATCAAGAATCATCAAATCTACCCAAGTGTCGTATCCCATAAAAGTAACCAAACATGACCGGTAGACCCGGTTAACAACCACAGAATCTCGGACCGGAGTAGACACATGAAAAAATATATCTATACTATCCCAAGGCAAATCCCAACCAACGACATGATATGTAGATACATACGAATAAGTGGATCCAGGATCAAATAACACAGATGCTGCTCTATGACGGATAAAAATAGTACCTGAAATAATAGCATCTAAGGCCTCTGCCTCAGGCCTACCCGAAAAATAGTAACAATGGGCCCCGTCACATCCAATATGAGATTCCCTTCTCGCACTCTGGGACCCACCTCTAACTGCCTGGGATTCGCCTCTAGAACCCTGAGAACCACCGTGGCCTGACTGAGCACCGCCTCTCTGAGAAGCACCACCTCGAGTACCAGATGATGTCAGAGTCCTCGGTGGCTGATAATCCCGCCTGGATCGGGGACATCTCTTAGCAACATGCCCCATCTCTCGACAAGAATAACAGATCAGAGTGGTCGGAGGCTGATAAACTGAAGTTGAGGACCCGAATGAAACAACCCTGTTTACCGGCCAAGAAAATAAACTCTCAAGAGCTCTCTACCTGGGTGGCTCACTGGAGGAAACCTGCAAAGCTGAGTGCACAGGGCAACCGGAATATGGTTGATACGGCCTAGAAGATTGACCGACGCCCCTCTAACTAGAACCACCATAACTTCCAATCTGACGCGGTCTTTTGTCACCACCACCTTCAAATGCACGGGCCTTAGCGATCTCAATCAAAGAAGCATGCTCGATGATGGACTGGAAGGAAGCCCCTATAGCCTCTATTTGAAGGCAAGGAATCTGAAGTGAACCGACTAGACCACCAACAAAACGCCTAATCTTGTCAGCCTCAGTAGGGATCAAATAAGTGGAATAACGGGCCAGATAAAGATAGCGGGTCACATAGGCCTCCACACACATACCCCTCTGTTAAAAATGTAAAAACTCTTCCCTACGCGCCTCTCTTAAAGATCGGGGCACATACTTCTCAAGGAAGGCCTGGTAGAACTGAGTCCAAGTCAGAGGAGGGGAACCCTAAGATCTACAAGCAACAAAATACCTCCACCAAGTGTTTGTGTCACTGCGAAACTGGTAGGACTCCTATGAAGCAGCTCATGCATATCCAGGATGAACTCATAAGCGTCCTCTGCAGAAGTACCCGAAAACCTCGATGGCTTTAACTTCCTAAACCTCCCAACAAGATGCTAATCAGACACGGTCATAACAGCGCCCTCCATATGCCTAAAGTTATTACCCGAGGCTAGCACCATATCAATACGGGGAGCTATAGCTGCAGCGGGGTGTGCTACCCGAGTAGGTCTCTACTCAAGGGTCTGCGCCCTAACTCTGGTCGGTGAACCTCCGCCAGGAGTAGTAACACCAGCGGCAGTCTGCTGGGTATCTAGACAGAGTAAGACTCTAGCCATAGTATCCTATATAGTCTGATCAGAAGTAATCTCGGGTTGTGTCCGTGCTGGGGCCACATCCTCCCCGGTGGCCTGGTCTCGATCCCACTGGTCCTCAGGCTCTGGAGATGGAGATCTCTCGTGCCATTGTCCTACTACAGGAGCACTGCCCCTGGCTGGGGCAGCCCCACGGCCTCTAGCTCTATTGCATCCTCGGGCTGTCGCTCGCCCTCTGGTGCCAGCCGCAGCTGCAGGCTCTGGCACCTGACCTCGGGCTATAGTAGCTCGAGTCCTCACCATCTGTGAGAGAAGAGATAAGTGTCTGATACCACTTTGATTTTTTCAGATACTAATTAGAATAAAGTAGCACGAAAGAATGAAAGAAAGTGAGATTTTCTAAATATCCCATAGCATCTCGCAGATAAGTACGGAGCTCATCGTACAGATCTACGAGACTCTACTAGACACGCTCTTGTATTATAGACCAAGTAACCTAGGGCTTTGATACCAACTTGTCACGACCCAATTTGGCTAAGTCGTGCGGACACTTACCCTTCTTACCGCGGTAAGCGAACCCTCAACCCAACTATAATAAAGGCATAATAAATAATTCAATTAAGCGAAAGAGAATAAATCACGTAAGTCTTACGATAATAATATAGAAAAAGTGCGAAAATAAAGAAATACACCGAGGGTCTGGTCTAAGTCATACAAGAGCATCTAGCTAGAAATATACAAGTCTGGAAATATAATAATACATCAATATTTGTATATGTCTCAGAATGGAAAGTAAGACATAAATAAGAGGAGTCTTCAAGGCAGCGAACGTCTCGTGCTCACCGTGTAAACTCTAAGCCATACTGATAGCGACTATCAGCCACGGGAGATAGAAGCGGATCCAACCAGGAACTCTGCTTTCATAAAAGATTGTAGCAAGTGCAGGTCAGTACATAACTATAATACTGGTAGGTATTATAAGCCGACTAAGTATAGCTAACATAATTCAGACAATAAAGCAAGATAGGCAGATAAATCAACAAGTATAAGTTAAACACGAGTCAGAAACCAAGTCCACATCATCACCTAGGTAGAAGCATCTAAACCCAAGTGTACCAAGTCTCAATATATCCAATCCGAAACCAACATCACGAGTTAAACACCAGATCATCACAATATCAGCCGTAATGCAATGCAATGAAATGATGTGAGAATGCAAATGCAATGCAATACTGTGTACACATGTACTCCAGATGGAAGTATCGACGTCCCGGTAGCACAACATATGGGGGACCTGCAAAGTCTATGTACTCACTCAATCCACAATTTCGGGACAACCATCGGACATCAGACTCTCAAATCACTCCACACAATCCACGATTCCGGGATAACCATCGGATATCGAACTTCTCACATCACTCCACACAATCCACAATTCTGGGATAACCATCGGATATCAAACTTCTCACATCACTCACATGCAACTTGAGCCTAGCTCATTACAGTGTTTCATCAAGTATTAACAATATATCAACAGTATATTATAAGAGATGTGAATGCATGCAATGTATGAATCAACATCAATAATCAAGTCAATACCACAAGTACCAAGCATGGGTATGCCAACCATATCATTAAAGACTACACAAGTCATACGGAATACTATCCTCGTATCAACATCAACAAGTGAGGTACCACAATATCATGAACAAGATATATCAATAGTCTCCAATATCTTCTATTACCATGCAGCATCAAGCCAATAGCAATAGAGCAATCAAGTCACAACACAACGGGGTGGTTAGCCCCAATCACGCAACAAGGCCCAACCTAAGACAATATCCAACCCTACTTCATATCCGAAGATTTACATGCTTTCTCTGATAATATTATCTAAATATATGCTTCCCTACACGAAGTCTCACCAAGGGCAAGCCATAACCTACCTGGATGGCCGAACAGTAATACCAACAATCTCTCCTTAGCCTTGCCCTTCCGCTGAGCCTCAAGATCAAGAAAGTCTAGGCATATTCGAAATCTAGATTAGAAATCATGAAGATCAATACCTATATTGCTATCATTCAAACTAAGTAAAAAACCAACCCTAGAATTTGGGAAAACGGGGCTCACAAGGTCAAAACGGGAAATTCGGGGGTAAAATATCCAATTAAACACTAGGTGATCAAAATCCATCAACTAATTGCTAAATTAACTCAAGGATTCATCCAATTTCAAAAACCAAGGAAAACCCCCAATTTTGGGTATAAACCCTAACTCTTAGATTCAAGAATCCAACACTAATAATGGAAGATATATGATTAACAACCTTAGATACATTATAATCTAGCATAAACCCAATCAATTTCATCATTAATAAGCCTAGGTACAATATCCATCAAATCAACGTTTTATCTTCCGTTACTAAGGAACTAACAAGGAAAGAGGGATTCTAAGATGATTAGGAATAATGAATTAGCAAGGGGATTAGAAGGACATACCACCAAGAATCTTCTCCAAGAATCCTCTAGAATAGTTCCCAAGAGCTCAAATTTCATAAAGGTAATAAATGGTAAACTAAGGGCTTTTAATACACACTTAATGAAAATAACAGGCCCGAAACCAATATGGCGGCATAGGGACTGCCATGACGTCATCGCCCCGACGTGCACTCAGCCCGTCGAGACAGTCAGGACACAACATAGCTTGGCCGCCCCAGCGGCCATCCCACCTCTATGGCGGTGCCGCTGGGACGGTACTGGTGCCGCCCTGGCGGGTACAAGTACTAGAAATCCCTAAAATTTTTCAAGTCCCAACCGAAATCCCGACTAACTCCCGAGGCCATCTGTTCACAAATCACATACAAAGACCCACATAAAAATATGCTACGAACGCACTCGTGGCCTCAAAATTCCCAACGGAGGTCTCGTTGACCAAGTCAATCCCCCATACCTTAAATCCAACTTCCCAACCCAAGTCCCAAAATGCATCCGAGTGCATGGGAACGGAACCAGATATACACACAAGTTCTAAATGACCATCCGGACCTCTCGGAATCGACGGATTTCCAAAAAAGGTTTGTTTATCCAAAAGTCAACTTTGACTCAACTCTTTTTCGCTCTAAGCACAAATTTCAGAAAAAGTCGCTCGGACCAAATATAGCAAAAACACTTTCACTTCCTTCACCAAATATGGGTAACATTCAGCATGTGATTGTCTTCTTCATTAACAGCCTTAGTGTTGACACATAATTTTTTACCTCCCATAATTTATTTTAATTACCCAGAGTCCTTGAATATCAAACAGAGTGAAATGTATTTTTTTTAGAAGTCAAATGATTTTATAAAATTATTTAGATAATATTTTACCAGTCTTAATTGGTAAAATAATTCCTATAATATTATGAGCATTTAGAAATTAATCTACCCATTTATTGCAATAATTATGACATTTGCTAAAATAACCAAGAGAAAAAGCAATTTACAACAATCATTTAATTGTTTAAATTGTTAAATTGTCAATTAGTAAGTGTTTTACTCTGTTTAATTCAAGGAATTTGGCTAATTAAATGAATTAATCATTCTTATCCCTCAATGCCTAAATTAGTATTTATTATAATTAATTAAGTGTCTAATTGTAGTTAAAATCCGTAAATTGCTTTTTGTATGGCTAGAAGTGGCTACAATTGAAATAATCAATTGGTAGTTTAAGTATGACCTTAATTGAAGATCAATCTCCATGATTTAAGGCAAATAGGTCATATTCCGCAAAATTGGATTTTAATTGATTAGTTAGATTTAATAAAGCTATATTTGAAATGTCAATTAAATGACAGCTTTAAAATATGGCTATTTGTTAAAATTCATTTGACCTCCCCTTGCATAAATATGTATGCACAGATATACACATGTGTATACATATACAGATATGTATCTCGTGTATACATATGTATACAATGGGCTACCCTTTTATTTCCTTTCAGAATTGGCCGAGTCCAAACCAAAATAGGGCCAGACCCGACCCAAGTGACAAAACATATATACTCCCTCCTTCAGCCAAACAAACCCCTTAGGGGTCATTTATTTTTTACCAAGGTTTTTGTTGAAAATCCTAGCGCCGCCACGAGGTGATGGACCCTCTCTTACGTCATTTTTGCCATCTCCGGCAAGTTTACAGGCGTACCACACCTTTACCGGGTCTGGTGTGACTATATCGAGCAACGCATTTAATGTTTCTCCCTTCTCTCACCAAACACTGCCCAAACACGGTACATCTCTCTTCTCTTTTTACTTTTTCTGATAACTTGGGGTCAACGAGTACGGATTCGTCTCAAGGCGAATTTGAATTCTCAAATTTCATTGGTTGGTCCAGAACCAAATAGATCCGTTGGGATGTTGCCTAACTCTGACCTTCATTCCTTGTGTTGCTTTAATCTTGGCCTTTGAATGTTGAGGAAGTGGACACTACTCACAGTGTTGAGTTCAGTCTCACATCAATTTTTCTAGGGTTTGAGTTTCAATTTGGGGTTCTATATAAAGAACTCCAACTCACATTTTTAAAAAAACAAAAAAAAAAGGGGATATACACATATATTCGCTAAAAGAACTTAGTTCCTTTTAAGTTTTGGCAAAAAATTGCTTTGAAACTTCAATTTTCGAGTTTAAGTAAAAAAAATTGATATTGGTTTTCTTTGTGTGGTTTGGTATGGCTGAGGTTGTGGTTAAGGAGCAAGAAGTATCTCCAAACCCATTCTCAACAGGGCTGAGCTAATAGAAGGTAAAATTTCATCCTTGCCATTTATTTTTCTGTCGTTTGTTTTATTTATATGTTTAAGCTAGATGGTTAAGTGTTAGTTAGCTTATGTTCATGCTTTCAGTGTTCATATCTGCTTAGTTTAGTGTAGTTCTATTATGTAATTTATTTATTCAAGTGCTTGGTTATTCTATGTTAATGTTTCTGTTAGTATTGAGATTAGTTTAAGTCTTCTTTAGCCTCACTGTGCAATGTAACTTACTATCATGCTCATATGTTTATTGTTTCCCTAGGTCTATACTAGTCTATTTGTTCATATAGATTAGTATGAATTTGGTTTGGTTTGTTATGCTTAAGATAACACAGTTCAACCTTGGTGTATTGTCATTATGGTCCCTGTTTGATTATGTCTAAAGTGCTTACTTGATTTCACCTTAACTGGTTCACAGTTCTATCAACCTGCCCTGATCCTATTTAAATTAGTCAAATAAGATTAAGGGTTTATGATTCCTTTTTGATCATGTCTAAGTGTTTATTTAATTTCACATCAGATGGTTTGTAGATCTATTAATCATGATTCTCACTTGCTTATCTAGGATGAGTTAATTCATAACCTGTCGATCATGTTTGCGCTATTAAAATTACTTAGGAACCAGTTGGTTCATGATTTTGTTAATCATACTTGTATACTTAACTATTTGTTTTAGGTTTAATTATCCCTGCTGGTTTTATTTCAGACTTGATAGAATCTGGGTCTGTAATTGATTTAAGTCTATGGATTAGCCACAGTTCAAACCATGCCAATCAGGTAAAGTAGAGAAACATGGAGATTTAAATCATAAGATATAGTTCGTCAACACTAAGTTGACAGCTTAGATAGGACTCAATTGTGGAATCGAGGGTGACAGTCAGGATTTTTGATGCGTGGTATGACTGTGATTGGTTTCGAAATTCGAAGTCAGTTCTATTGACTATTGGTGATATTCGAGAGTTGTGCATTCATTCAGGGTCAGCGTTGTTCGAGTTAAGCTTAAAGGTCTATGATTATCCTTCCAGGAAGATATCTAAGGATCTAAAGTGTTTCGGCTCATATTTGAGGTATGACAGATTTACCGAGCTTTTTCAAGGTTTTCTAGTGAATTTGATGATACTTTCTGAGAACAGTTATTTGGACAGAATAATGGTATACAATGAGCTTAGTACGGATTTAAGGAGGAACTGTTGTGCAAGAGGTCTTTATAGTGATTAGTTGGGTTTCAACGGACTTTGCTCGGTGAGGTATCAATGGTATGGTGGTTCTTGTATTGTGCTTTGAAGGTTTAAGAAGACTTGAAACTAGCCAAGTTGGCTGTCAATAAGATCAATTTTGATAGAATTGTGTAGAGAACTCAGATGAATCGAGGATTCTTATGGCGAGAGTAAGTCATGGTATCAGGCTTGTAGTGTTTAGGTGTTCTAAGAAATTACGGTGCAAGAAATGGCTTTAGCGAGTGCGAAGGAAAGGTTAACAAGATAAGAATATCTTTCCGCCCGTAATGGGCTATAGTTTGTGGTCATGTTTCAAAGGATTGCGTTGGTATGAGAAAGTGTTTGTGGGGCCTAATGATCACCTTCAGAGTTACGATTTTATCAAATCAGAGGATTCGAGCAAAAGCAATTCGTTTATTTGAGGATCAGTTGTGAGGGAAATTTGAATACGGAGATATAAGAATTGGAGCTTGAGCTAAGTTAGAGAGTTGTGTCTGGTAGAGTGAATGATCAGGTCTGAGTGTTACACCCGGCAAAGGTATAATGCGATGTGGGAAGGAGAGCAAGAGAGCTCGAGGTGTGTTGGCCTAGTTGAGACTACTTGTTGTATCGATCCTATATGTTATGAGTTAGTGTTTCACCAGGCCGGTGTTACACCTTGCGGGAAATTCATGTTGTTCGCATGATAAGTGGACTAACGTGAGTCGAGGGTGCACATGAATACCCTACAATTAAGAAAGGATACTTAATAGATCTAATTAAGATTCCAAAGACATTTGAGGCAAGAGAAGAAAGCTCGTCGGGGAAAGTTAAGGTAGAGTCTTGTTTGAGAGAATTTCACATCATTTGAGTTAAGCCTTGCTTAAAATCACTTTGAAGAAGAGATATAGGGCCCTTGGATGGTAAATGAAGTGTTATATAAGTGACAAGAAGGTTTCACAAGGATTGGAGGTCAAACGAATCAAAGGGAGCACGATTACGCAAAATCGGGCAAAATGGGGCAGTGTGCGCCCGTACACTGAGTGTGCTGAGCTGCACACTATCCGTCAACTCCCCAAATTGGGAGGGATTACTTCCCAGCACCTCCCCTAAGTGGTGGGGTGAGTGTGCAACCGTACACTCAGTGTGCAAGGTCGCATACTCTCCGCTAACTTGGTCGGGGGGCGAAAATGCCACCTTTTTAGATCCCAAATGACCTAAGTTCATTTCTAACTTCTCCCATTTATTTCTCCACCTTTCTAGACACTTCCAAGGAGTTCTTGAAGGTTCCATACCACTCTACACCTTTCCATAACCATCTAAAGAGAGAATCATCATTTACACCCCAAGGTAATCCAAGAAAAGTGATTGTTCTTGATCCCTTGAAAAGTAGGAGTGAACTTGATCTTCAAGGGAGCTGAGCTAGGCGAGATTCGTTGAAAATAAGGTATGTTTCTCACCTTATTTATATGGTTGTATGGATGTAAAGGTTTAGTGATCCCTTAGAATGGAAAAGATTTAAAGTAGAGAATCAATGGATGTTGTAGTGAGGAAAATGACTATGGTGCAAACTTAAAAAGGGGATTTTGGTTGAAATTGATGTTAAATTGAATATAATTACTTGAAAATGATATTATGGGTGTTGATAGTATGCTTTGGGAGTTGTTTTATGATATGGTGAAAGTAGAGAAATAGAGGAAATGCTGCCTAAATTCTGTTAGCCCTTTAGTTGTTCTAAATTGAACTTAAGTATATTTTCCATAACCTAACCTTAGTACGAATTCTCTTGAATGTAGAATTTGTGAGCTTGGAGGAAAATGTTTAGTCGCTAAGGAGACATAAAGGTATGTAAGGCTATTCCCTTTCCTTCAAAGGCATGACTCCTATATTACGATTTCTTCTCTATGTTTCCATGACCTTCTTACATCACAAAAGATGAAAGTTAAAGATCCTTAATAGCTTCTTATGAGAAAGAAATAAACTGTGTTCTATGATAATGATGATAATGATTTTAATTCTAGAGATTCCAAAGCTTATGAATTGATATTATTATGAGATGGATGATCTTATTTTTATGATCCTCTGATGTTATTCGTGTTGGCCATCTCACCTCATGAGACTAGTTCCTTCAAGGTGAGACCTATCGATGATGTTTGATCCATAATATAATCGGAGGTTACCGACCTTATGTCACTCCGATAGAGTTACAGCTTTTACTTGAGCTCTCATGCATGCTTCATGTTATGTATATGTAAGAGTACACCGTGCCTAGTTGGCCGGACAGACACCACTATGATGGGTGTAGTTGGCAGCTTATGATTACACCGAGCCTAGTTGGCCGGGCAGACACCACTAGTGGGCGGCATGAGACGATTACGCCGGACGCGGGCTAATGATGATCACACCATACCTATATGGTCGGGCAGTTTATGTATGTATATATGACATGATGATGTTTTAAATATAAAAGTTAGCATGCATGACTCTGCCTTAAGAGGCAATCAATTACAAGTTATCTCTTCATCTTATGCTCTCTTATTTCTTATTTATGTTGCTATACATGCCTTACATACTCAGTACATTGTTCGTACTGACGTTATTTCCTTTATGGACGTTGAGTTCATGCCCGCAGGTAGACAAGGAGATGGCACAGACACTTAGGAGCTCATCGGCAGATATATAGGAGCACTCCACTACTCCGGAGTTGCAGCTTATTGGTCTTTTCTTTTGTGTACATATTTGGGGCATGGCGGGGTCCTGTCCCGCCCTTCTGATCTCAGTACTCTAGTTAGAGGCTCGTGGATATATATATGTGTGGGTAGTAGATGTGTTATGATCTCTTTAGCCTCGTGGGCTTATACATGCATGTATATTTTGACGAGTAATCGAAGATCGTTTCATAGTCAGTTTTGCTTGAAAATTGTGTTGATCCAGGTTGAGTATGATAATGAGCATGGCAAGTGGTGCTCGGTAGCCAGCTCCGGGTACCCATCATGGCCCTCTAGTTGGGTCGTGACAAAAGTGGTATCAGAGCAGTTCCGTCCTAAGGTGTGTCTACGAGCCATGTCCAGTAGAGTCTTGTTTATGGGTGTAAAGCGCGCCACACTTATAAACAAGAGGCTGTGGGGCATTTCGGAATAATGACTTTCTTTCTTCTTCATTGATCGTGTTATAGAGCTATAACGTAAGATTTCTCTTCTCCCTAATTGTGCATTATGATTTCAGCGATACCAATGAAGAGGAAAGCAACAGTTGCCCAGAAGGGCAAGACTGCGACAGGAAGGCGGATTGAACAGGAGCTACGGGTAAATATAGAAGAGGGTAAATCCCATAATGAGGCTCCATTTCATACCTTTCACACTCAGCCCATTGTAGAGGAGCATGAAGGGGTCTCCACTCCAACTCCAGTGCCTCCAGTTCCTCCACTGGGTGCTTCGGGCCAACAGATGACCGATGTTATTTAGTTATTGGCCCAGCTAGTTCCTGCTCAAGCACAGCGGCAGAGTGTGGGTCCAGGTGACAGAGCGACTAATGCAAGGGCTTGTGATTTTATGAGTTTGAATCCTCCAGAATTTTTTTAGGTCAAAGCCGGATGAAGACCCGCAGGCTTTATAGATGAGATGTTAAGGACGCTGAGAATAATACATGCATCTGATGCTGAGTCAGTGGATTTAGCGTCCTATAGATTGCGGGATGTAGCCATTCTATGGTATAATAATTGGATATCTTCGAGAAAGGAGAATGCACCACCCCCTTCCCCCCCCCCCCCGGTATGGCGGGGAATTGTAGACATCCGTCATTATTTGCCACCTGAAGTCCGTCGGGCCCGAGCTGATAGGTTTCTGAATTTAAAGCAAGAAAATATGAGTGCTCGAGAGTATAGTCTCCATTTTAATTCATTAGCTAGGTATGCTCCGGCCATGGTAGCCGATATGGGAGACCGGGTGCATCGGTTTGTGAGTGACTTAGGGCCACATTTGATCAAAGATTGTTTGACAGCTTCACTTCAGGAAGGGATGGACATTTCCCGTATTTAGGCCCATGCCCAAAATTTAGAAGAGCAGCAGCAGCCGCACACATGATATTGACAGAGGGCATAGTAAGAGGGCCAGATCTGCAGGTTCTAGTAGTGAGTATATAGGGGGCCAGAGGCAACAGTACTCTAAGTATTCGGGCCAGTCCGTGACTAGTGCACCTCCTCGGTTTGCGGGCAGGAGATTTGATCGCCCCATTTATTCTGGACCGGGTCAGAGTTTCGGGTTCCTAGTTTGGAGGTGACCTTAGTCAGAAGAGACCACCGGTACCGCGATTCAGGCAGTGCGGTAGATTACATGCGGGTCAGTGTCACTAAGGCTCAAATGCTTGTTATTCCTACGCTCAGACCGGGCATATAATGCGTGATTGTCCCTCTATGAGTGGCAGAGGTGGGACCCAGCCCACAGGATCATTAGCCGATTTCTCTTCATCCTTGCGACACCGCGGGCAGACTCTCCAGACTTCGGCAGGCCGTGGTAGGGGCAGAGAGGTAGTATCTAGTTCGAGTGTCCCTCCGCCCCGTGTCTATGCACTAGCTGGGCGACAGAATCTTGAGTCCTCCCCATACGTGGTTACAGGTACATTATCAGTATTCTCTCATGATGTTTATGCATTGATTGATCCGGGGTCTACTTTGTCGTATATTACTCCTTATATTTCTGATCGTATCGGGGTGAAACCCGAGCCAATCAAGCCCTTTGAGGTGTCTACTCCTGTCGGTGATCCAGTAATAGCTAGACAAGTATGTAGAAACTGTGAGATTGTGATTGGTAGTCGTCATACTATAGCTGATTTGATCGAGTTGAGGATGTTAGACTTTGATGTTATTATGGGAATGGATTGGTTGGCATCCTGTTATGCCAATGTTGATTGTAGAACAAAAGTGGTTCGATTTCAATTTTCGGGAGAACCAGTGCTTGAATGGGAAGGTAATACAGCGTCGCCGAGAGGTAGGTTTATTTCCTATCTCAAAGCGAGGAAGATGATTGCCAAAGGCTATATTTATCATCTAGTTCGGGTTCATGACACCAACGCAAAGCCACCAACTCTTCAATCGGTTCCGGTAGTAAATGAATTTTTGGATGTATTTCCAGATAATCTCCCAGGTCTTCCAACAGAACGGGAGATTGATTTTGCTATTGACGTGTTGTCGGATACAAAGCCTATATCCATGCCTCCTTATAGAATGGCTCCCGCAGAATTGAAAGAGCTCAAAGCACAATCGAAGGATTTGCTTGAGAAAGGATTTATTAGACTCAGTTCATCACCATAGGGAGCACCTGTGTTGTTCGTGAGAAAGAAAGATGGTTCCTTTCGAATGTGCATCGACTATAGGAAGTTGAACAAAGTGACGATAAAGAATAAATATCCGTTTCCCAGGATCGATGATTTGTTCGACCAGTTGCAGGGTGCCAAGTGGTTTTCAAAGATAGATTTGAGATCATGACACCATCAAGTGAGAGTCAAGGAAGAATGTCATCTCACTCAAGGAACTTTGAGGGGAGTGTGCACTTTTGAAAAAACACTCTCCCGTTATATTAATTCTGCCTGCTACTGAAGAAAATGCTACAAGGTTCAGAAAACTCAGGGTGAAGTTATTTCTTCATGGTTGCTTAGTGAAGCAAGCACAAAGGGACAAGTCCCTGTGACTCATGTTAGTAGTCTTTCTAATGCTTATATGCGTTAAATTGCTAAAATGCCATGTCATTAAAACTCCTCTCACCCTCTTTTCAAAACTTAAGACCAAACATTACACCTTCGCCCGAACCGAATAGGCTTGCAAGAAAACCTTGGTGATCTCTCCTCTTCTCACAAAATCTTGCCTCCATCAATCATGTCCATCAAACGAATCCACTTCTCAAGCTGTCCCAGACATGAACAACTCTTTCTCACTCCTTAAGAACGCATTCCTTTGGAACCACGGTCATCAAAATCTTCCACATCATCTCCAGCTTTGAAAGACCAAAATTTATCCTCAGCACGCTAGATTCCCTCACGATTGGTCCCTCTACAACTTAAAATGACTACACTTATGAAAAATCAGTGTCCCGACCCATAAACCCTTTTCCATCTGATAAATCTGATTTCAACGAGAGCGGTCAAACACTCTATGCGTCCAAATTTCTCCAAACCACTGAGATAATCAATGCACAGGATGATGGAGCAGAGGTATCTAACAAAATAAGGGATTCTGGATGTGTAACTACTAAGGTCCAAAGATTTGCTGCTGAAAAGTCAAGTTGTGAAGGCATGGGTGACTCTAAAAAATACTGGTACTACTGAGGAAAATGAAGCTGTAGCGAGATTTTCAGGTAACCCCTTCTCCTTCAGTTGGGTTAAAGACTCAGAAGACTTTGTCTTAAAATGTAGATGGTAACTTGGCTGATAAATGAGTGGGACAGTCAAATATTTTAGAGAGTGAAGTGGAAATGGTGGCTAGATATGTTGATGCCCTACAGGCTGTGAGGGATGATAAAAAAGCTAAGAGGGAAGGAAGTAGAATAGAAAATGTGCCAGAAGGACCTGGTCTCAAAACTCCAGGAGTGTTCAAATCATTACTTCGTCGAACCACTCAATTAAAATTCCAGACCCCACTAGGGTGACAAAAGATAGCATTCCCTTTGTTGTGGTCTTAAAAGAACCTTCCTCTAAGAAGGCAAGTGAGTCTAACAACTCCGCTCTCGAAAAAGATTCTGATAAGGATGTACAGAGTGAACAAGCAGTTAAGGGAAAAGCATGGGTTGACCTCTTAAAAGGTAAAGGAAGCAAAGCAAGCGAGTAACCTTGTTCCTTTAAGAAGAAGAAAAACAGCTTCTGGCAATTATCGAAGTTCAGAATTGGGAACAAGGAAGTAGATGATCACTATACGGATCTTGGAAGAATGCAAATGCATACCCAAAAAGGAAGGTATAGGGAGTAGCTATGTCATCTCTGAATTAATCAAAACACAGCAGCAAGCAACCATTGAAATCTGCAGGCTTGAAGTTGAAAATGATAGTCTGAATGCTGAATTGGTTTGATAGACACACGAACTTGGTCCTAGCAGTGAGCTTGTCCGTGCAAATGCTGAACTCCAAGTTGAAAATGCTCGCTTAAAGGAGAAGAGGATGAGCTTCGTGATAAGTTGATCGAGATCAATGAGCTGCTGATGAACATTTAAACAGCATTCTACAGGCCCTTGCTCGTGCTCCCTAACTCTTCTCCCTATTATATACTCCATATTTCAATCTCTTAAGCTCTAAAATCTTTGTCTCTGACATGATGTCTTAGCTTTTTAATTATCTTATTTGTGCTATCTAGACTACTGCCTTAGATAATTATGTCATCCGGCTTTGGCTGTCTTTATGCCATAAGATCTCTGTTATCCTTTTTGATGATGTCAAAAGGGAGAAGACATACTGAATTAAAAGGGCAGATATACTACTACATGATGTTGAATTAAAAGGAAGATTAAATGTTGAACTAAGGGGGAAGGCAATGCTGAATTAAGAGTGCAGACATGCTGCTTCGAAGTGGGAACAAGTGGAAATATGGTTCTCAGAGGGAACATTGTCTGTGCGTTTGTCATCATCAAAAAGGGAGAAATTGGTAGTTCCAAGTGCATTCGTGTATTGATGACTGTCAAACTGTTTCAGAACCAGATAGAGACCTCACACAGAAGCTGGTATTATGTTGCTAACATGTTGCAGGTGCCTTGATAATAATGGTCTGCTTTTCATGGGGGAACAAGTGAGTTGGTTCTCAAGGGGAACATCAGTCTATGAGTTTGTCATCATCAAAAAGGGGGGAAATTGGTAGCTCAAGTGCATCATGTTTTGATGATTGTCAAACTATTTCAGAACCGAAAAAGACCTGGTCTGTAATCTTCTCTTTGTACACCTTGCACTGTCGGCAAAGACAAACAGAAGCCGAGCCATTTGCTACACACAAGTACAATTGTGAGTTGGGCCATGCTTTAGGTCAAAGTGAATAAGTGGCCTCTATCCATCCCACATGTTCCCACTATATATACAACATGATGGCAACATATTGAGTAGACTTGAAAACCTAATCAAAATCGTGCAAAGCTGCCAACATAAGTTCTCAAGAACAAAGTCACCTACAAGTTGAAGAACCTGATCCAGACACAAGTTTTAGTCTAAGTTATTTATACTGTTGTGAGTCTTTGTTTGTTTGTGCTTAAATTGTAAACCTAATCTTCTCTTTAAAGGAAGCTATTTGTAGGTAGATCAAAAGTCTCGGAGTCAGCTTGCTGAAAGTGTGTTTCTGTAAGCCTTTGAGTGGTACACTAGGCTAGAGTGAGTCTAGGTGTATTAGTGGTCCTTGACTAGAGTTAGTCAAGTGGAGGTGCTTGCAATTAGAGTATTACAAGTGTGGAGGGACTACGGGGGTTAGTTCCTAGGTTGCATAAGCGTTGTTCCGGTTTGCTTTTACACTGGTTAAAGCATAAAAGCTACTACGAGGTTGTTGGTGCTCTACTTGGATTTTAGTATTTTAGAGTCGCCACCTAATTTATTAAAGGAAAACTAGGAAAATCGGGTAAAAGATTTTTCTAGCAAGAGAGAAATCTTTTTGGTGCCAAAGTTTGAGGTAAGGGTTCTAGTGATCCCCTAGGGAAGGTTTACGCACCCTAGTATTAAAGAACCCTCGAATATGGTTGACCTACGAGCTTCAATGTGTGATTTTGTAATTATTTGCTTAAGACTTATTTAAATTTTCTGCAAAAATGTCATTCTTTTCATATCATAATTTTAAGAAAATTTTGGCAAAAAGCCCCCTTTTAAAAAGGGGGTTTTGGTTTAGAAAATCTGGTAAGTGTTCAACTCACTTTATTGCCGGACCAGGACACACCCGGGATTTCTCCCGAGTAGAATCGCTACTATTCTAGTTCTAATAAAATGGATTTAGTGCTTACGGGTTTTATTATAAAATATGGAGTATACCTCCGATTTTTCATACTTATATATATGAGTGAAACACAAGTGTTATTTATTTCTACCAATTTTTTGTTCATTGAAGCTCGTAGAGTCCATCCAATTCTCGTTCCAGAATCAACTTAGCCTCAGAATTTCAGCCCAAACCAATAACCTTTTATTTTTTCGGTCCAGATTCAATATTTGGGCTTCCAGGCCCAAAAGTTTTCTTTTTCCAGAAAATTTATCCAAGTCCAGATTTTCAATAGTCCAAGTCCACATTCAACCTAATCATTTATTCTTTAAAGCCCAAATGTTCCAAGTCAACGTCACTTAGCCCAGTTTTGCAAAGACAAATCATTTTCTTAGTCTGTTTTCATAACAGCATTACGAAGCCCTTTTCAGTTAAACAATTTAACAATTGAGTCCATCACTTAGCGTTTTTTGAAGAGAGAAAAGCATTCTTTTTCATTTAAACTTAAAAACTCATTTAACTTAATCGAAATCCATTTTTTCTATTCTCATATCTTAACGCGATCAGTTGGAGCAAGTTGAACTTTTGAAAATTGTGATTAAGCTTAGAAATGGTTTAGCCGAGTTTGGAAATCCATTTTTAGGCGACTTTCCTAAATTGTCTATTTATCTCCTAAATTCTAACATTCATATGGGTTTCAATAATTATCAAGTATTTTTACAAGTACAATTTTCACAGAAAAATAATGGATGTAAAGGGAAAAGGTTTAGGCTGGTGGGCCTACCTAAGCCCACCAGTTTGCTATTTTCACCTATCGCTAGGCCTTCACCATTTTACCCATGGTTGGACCTTCATTGCAAATATTAGCTTCCCTTTCATTTTGGTATCGAACTCGATAAGGAAGTGGTAGGCCCAACAAGGTTTAATGTAAGGAGAGGAAGGCCGAAAGGCCCGAGACGGGTTCACATAAGCACAAAAAAGGATAAGGATTAGTTAACTAATCCGAGTACTTAACAATATAAAACTGTATAATTAAAATAGGCTCAAATAAGCAAACTAAAGCAACACATAGAATAGATGCAAGAAATCAAATCTGGGCTCAAAACAAGACAGAAAGATTTAAGGCCCAAGTAATTTTATTCAAGTGAAAGTGGGAAGTTTTGTTCCAATATAAAAAAATCAGAGGCCCAAGTAAGAGTCTAGTCTTTAACACATAAAAGAGAGGCCCAATAACGAAGGCAAGCCCAAAACTAAATCAACATTCAGACACCAATCTAGGAGAACAAAAGGTGATATACCATGCACAGACCAGATATATCACTCTGACATACACTAAGGGCCAATATCCAGAGAAAATATGTTGGGTCAATCAATTTAAATCAAGCAGCATAAAAAGAAAAGGCAGTATGTATTGATTAAGTTTCCAGAGGACATAGAACATACTCAGGTTTCATTTACGCAGAACACAAGCATAAACATCTTGGAACATAGTATTGAATCAAACAACCAAAGCATACAAACGGCTTTCTTAATATGTCTACGAGCCCTAGTTAGGACAATACCCTATATTGGTTTGCACTTGTTTGGAATCAAGTTCCTTAGACTGAATCTTTTTAAGTTATTGGAGGATCCCATGAGATGTGAATGTTTGTGAGGGAACCCCAGCAACCACCGAATAGGAGGGTTAGGCTGAGTTAGCTAGAAAACTCCAAGCATTGCCCTCTTCTTCGAAGTCCTGGGTAAGTCACACTCACTCCCATCCACATATCAAGTGAAACCTCTCATCAAAATAGCATACTTATACCATATTGGAGTTCAACAATTTCTTATTTTAGGCACATACAGATGACAACAGGTTCAGGAAAAGGAACAGTGTACCAAACAGAGCTTGAATACGTATAATGTACATAGGTCCATCTACATAAGCAAGATATAGCTATTTCAACATGTGAATACACATCAAGTAGGCAGTATATATAAACAAGTCTTAACAGCATGCTCATCAGTTCATAATCAAACATCCTAAGCCAGATTTCTATTCATTTATATCCAGGATTTCTTTCACATAAGTCAAGCAAAGGATCATGTTGTATGGTTCACATCTCACAATATCTTTAAGTGCACCAGTAGGCTCAAATTAGACAGGAAATGCAGTTAACATGCTTATTTTTTTCAATGTAAGACCCCAGACAAGCATCACAGGCTTTATAGGTTATCAGGCAAGTTCACATATGCCACAAATTACATTTTAAAAGTCCTTTGAACCCCTCTGCATACATTCTGGGACTCAGAACACCAGACTATCTAACAGGATTCATAATGTATCCTTCACATCTTAAGATAGGATCATACAGAGGTCTTGATCTCAAATAAAAGCCATTTTGATTTGTTAAAGAAGCAATTTTTAGGTTTAACACTCCAGAGATTCCATTTTTTATTATCCTTTCTTTATAACATTTGTATGAATAGTGCTAGATCTAAAACAAATCATCACAAGGGAAACAATCATAGCATATCTCAAATAAGGGGGTTCTGGATGACCTTAAACAATAAGTTACAAACATATCACAACCATCATACCAGTCTTTATGCTATCAAATACAGAGTTTAATCATGCTGTCATAAATTAAAGGGGTTCATGGTTATACTAATGCATAGAACAAGGTGATGATTCCCACTGGCCATTATATGAAGCTAAAACAAGATCCTTAATGCACAGAAAGAGACATAAGCAGTATTACATTGATTCTTTACTAGGCATCAGGACATAGGACTATAGTTGACACACCAGACATGATAAACAAACAAAGTGCTCTAGCAAATAGACCAAGCATTTACCCTAGGCCTTTTTAATGTTGTTTCCATATGCTTATCATATGATAGGACCAACATTTGACACAAGGATAGATTAACAGCACATTGACAAGACTATAGAATATGCTTCAGATAATATGCAGTTATGACTAAATACATTTTGATAATGAGGTTTGAAACTGAGAGCCCGAGTCATGTCATTTCTACTATATGAAGAAACTAAACCAACATATAATCATGCCCCAAAAAAAAAAAAAAATCTAATCTGATCCATGAACATGCTAAACAAGACTAAATATGCGAATTCTTAAGCAACTCTAACCAAATTAGATCAACTAACACTTAATCATGCTCAGCTGAATAGGGTAATCATGTAAACATGCTGAACTTAGGCTAAAACAAAAACAAACTAGACTGTACAGTTTTCAACCAACACTATCATATAAGTAAATTTCTTCATTAAACTAATCCAACTAAATAACATATTCTAACCAAAAGAACAACAAACTAACATACACGAATATACTGGATTAATGCAGTATATAACTAAACATGCTTAAACAAATATATAACAAACATACTTACATACATAAATTAATTTATTTAACTAAACTAGCATCAAAAACAAAACTCAACTAATAAACAGGATTAAACAGGGACAAGCATCTAATATTTAAACAAAACTAACACATAATAACCAAATAAAATGCACAAAATAGAAAGGAGAGGGAAAATACCTTTCTTAGGTGCAGCCTAGATCGAGAATGGACTTGGAATACATTCCTTGCTCCACCACACTCAGCCACAAACCCAAAGAAAATAATAAAAAAACAACTTTTAAAACTAAACTTAACTCAAAAAAATTAAAGGTCTCATCGGAAATAATTCCAACTTGGAAATGGGAAGCAATTAACATGGACTTCATTACAGGCTTATCCCGTTCTCGACGTAAGTATGATTCTATATGGGTGATTGTTGATAGACTCATAAAGTCAGCTCATTTCTTACCAGTCAAAACTATATATGTAGCAGAAGATTATGCAAAGCTTTATGTTAAAGAGATAGTGCGACTTCACGGTGTTCAGCTTTCTATTATCTCCGATAGAGGGACTCGATTACAACCAATTTTTGAAAATATTTCCAAGAAGGTTTAGGGACTCAGGTGAGCCTTAGCACAGCATTTCACCCGCAGACGGATGGGCAAGCTGAACGTACCATTCAGACTCTTGAGGATATGTTACGAGCATGTGTACTGGATTTTGGAGGTAGTTGGGATGGTCACTTACCACTTATTGAATTCACTTATAACAATATTTATCATTCTAGCATACAAATGGCCCCGTATGAGACTTTATATGGGAGAAAGTGTAGATCGTCAATTGGGTGGTTCGAAGTAGGAGAGACCAAATTGATAGGGCCAGACTTGGTCCAGTAAGCTATAGAGAAAGTCAAGCTTATACAGGATTGATTATTAACAGCTCAGAGTCGTCAGAAATCCTACGCAGATAATTGTCGAAGAGACTTAGAATTCCAAGTGAAAGATTGAGTATTCTTGAAGGTGTCGCCAATGGAGGGCGTCATGAGATTTAGCAAAAAGGGCAAGCTTAGTCTCCAGTACAGTGGACCATATGAGATTGTACGCAAGGTAGGCCAATTGGCTTATGAATTAGACCTACCTGCGGATTTGGAGACAGTCCATCCAGTTTTCCATGTATCGATGCTTCGTAAGTGTATTGGAGATCCTTCTAGAATTGTGCCAATAGATGATGTCCAAGTTACTCAACAATTGTCTTATGAAGAAGTCCCCATTGCCATTTTAGATAGGCAAGTACGAAAGCTCAGAACCAAAGAGGTAGCTTCAGTTAAAGTTTTATGGAGGAATAATAATGGAGAGGAAATGACTTGGGAAGCCAAAGAGGACATGAAGTCTAGGTACCCGCATTTATTTTCACCTTCAGAAGAGATTCAGGTAGAGACGCCATTAACCTCAGTATGTAATGCTTTTCTTGATGTTTTCTTGGTCGGTGTGTGCCATGGTTCTTTTGTCGTGTTGTTATAGCCCCGAGGTGATGTATTTTGGGTTCTTTGTGCAGGATGGTAGTGTCATATTATAGGAAAAACTGGGAGGAATTTTTGTAGAATCCCCAAGAGTCTATCATCTATCATTCGAGGACGAATGTTTCTAAGAGGGAGAGAATGTTACACCTCGTAGTTTCATCCGTTGAGATTCGTTAGGTGTTAGTTGTCCTAATCGCGAAAACGGGAGTTACCTTAGGATATATGAGATTACATGTTCCCATATTATGGTTATGGGGGTTTAAGCCCATGAAATGAGCTATGGAAGGATTTAAGAACAAACAAATAAAGGAATTGAGTTTGTGGAAACTTTGGTAAAACTTGGCAAAATTTTCGAACAGAATTTTGGTCCAAATTGGTGGGGTCATATCTGCTAGAATATGAAGAGTTTTGATGTTTTCCTTTTGTCCAAATTTAAGTTCATCGAGTCTAGTTTCCAACGCAACAAACCGCTCGTCAATGTGACGTACGAGTAAAAAGTTATGGCTATTTTACAACAGATCGTGCCGAGCAGAAAAATTTCTGCCGGACCATTTGACGGCCCGCGGGAATTTTGACGCCCGCAGAAAATTCTGCGTCATCCAATTGACCCAGCCTAGCGTCAAATGGTCACGGTGACCCATATTTGATCTGGCAGTTCTACAGACCATTTTGACGATCCGTAGGAATTTTTATGGCCCGTCAAAATGGGCGCAGAATTTCCCGACGGGAGTTTAAGTTCCGCTTTATATAATTCTTTCCACTTCATTTGGACATTTCATTTCACCAAATCAGATCCAAAGGCTCTCCAAAAAAAAAAAAAAAAAAAAACCCTCTCTTCCACTCCGTAAACTAACCCAAGCCAAAATCCAAGGGAGATTAAATATCAAGAGGCAAGAATCAAGATACCAATGTGCTAGAGGTCTTGCTAGGGTTAATAAACTCCAAGAATTCTTTGGATATTGAAGCTAGGGTTTTCATATGAGTTGATAGCTTGCTCCAAAGCTCATTTTTATGAGATAAAAAGGTTAGTTTTCATACTTATTACATATTATCAAGAATGTTTATTTGTTGAACAACTTGGGTAGAACGAAAAAAGTGGAAGATGAGTTCTAAATGTAGTTTTTATGAGGTTTTTGAGTAGTAAGCTAACTTGAGTTATGATTCTTAGTATAATATGGGTATAATATTGCTATGGAAAGTAATAATGGTGATGAAGAAGCATTATATGAAAATGTGCTAAAATGGGTATGAAGTTGCTAGCATAAGTTGAACACAAGGATGAATTTTGAAGGCTAAATCGAATGTGAATACTTGATTATGATATTGTGGATATTATTGTGGTTGTTGGAAGTTGTTTAGTGATATGGTGGAAGTTAACGAAATAGGGGAAATGCTGCCCAATTTTCATTAAATCATGAATCATTCTAGTTTGAATTTAAGAGTGTCAGTAAAGCTTAACCATGATATAAAATCCTTCTAAATGTAGATTAATCAAGCTTCAACGGTGAACGTTAAATAGTTGAGGAGACGAAGAGGTATGTAAGGCTAACCCTTCTTTCATTAAGGCATGGTTCCCTTGCTCTCTCTCTCTCTCTCTCTCTCTATATATATATATATATATATCCTTTTATGAGTTCCATAATGATTTATAAATGACTCTACTTCTAAGGGGTACCAAAGCTCATGATTCTCGATACTTTCACGATACTAGTACTTCCTTTATATGATAGTTGATCCTATAAGGATAGATGTAACGAAAACGATGATGGCAATGATGTTGATGATACTTATGGACTTTTATGTATACGTGTCTAAGTATATATGACTATTATGTAACACCAAGCTTATATGGCCAGGTATGATACCTATTGCGTGCACACCACTGCAGTTGGGTACGGATAACACTGAGCCTTGGTGTATGACACCGAGCCTTGTCATGGCCAGGTATGTGAAACCACCGAACCTTCATGGTCGGGTATGCTATGGATACGAATATGTATATGGATACGAATATGCATATGAATACAAATATGTATATCAATATGGATATGACTATATGGATGCAAATATGTATATGATCATGGATATGTATACGGACATGGACATAGGTATACGCATATATGTATGTACACAAGCACGCATTAGAAATGGAAGGTCCCTATGAAAGACAAGTAAGTAATTATGATGATGGCTCTACTACTCCCCGATTCTCCCATCCTATGCTATTTCTTGTGTTGTCTCTTATGCTCATATTATGATGTTGATTATGCTTTACATACTCGATGACATTATTCGTACGACGTCCTTTTGTTTGTGGACGCTGCGTCATACCCCGGGTGGACGGAGAGCAGGAGGCTGATCCATAGACTTCTCATTCAAGGACTACATAGAAAGCTCCATTTCATTCGGACTACACCCTTTTGGTATTATTGTTTTGTGTACATACCTGGGCAAGGCGGGGTCTTTCTCTCGCCTATATGATGTGACATACTCTCCTTAGAGGCTCGTAGAAAGTTGTGTATGATTAGATGTCCTTAGCCTTGTCGGCTTATATTTTGTATAACTTTTGATAGCCTCGTCAGCTTATGTACATTGATATAGGTGTAGTTGTTAATGAGGTTATGAATGTATTGTCGCCCATCGAGATTAGCGTGAATGATGGATAGAAATTATGATTAAGCTATGTGGCTCACCTAGATATAAATATGAATGTACGATAAGAGGTGCCCGGGTGGGTTAGCACCGAGTGCCCATCATGGCCCTCCGGTTGGGTCGTGACACGTCTAGGGTTTTACCCTTAATCGGGAGAGAGAAGCTCGTAGGGATCGTTTGGCCACTAAAATGAAAAAAAAAATGAGGCAGTTTTGGGGTTTTGCCTTTCTTAATGCATCGTTGGGCCGGGTCTAGCCTTTGTTGGGGTAGGGCATCCCCGATTTAAAGAATTAAAGAGCGACCACGTACTTATACATGTATACACGTGATATACATATATATCACTTGTATATCCGTGTATATGCGTATATACGCGTTGGGTTTTGACGCTCATTTTAATAAATAATCATAATTAAGCAAAGACTAATTAATTTAGACCCTTAATTATAATTAGATGAGAGCTAATAAAGCAAATAAAGGTTAATTTTGCAAATATTTCCTTTAATTGATTTGATCTTAAGACCAGGCTATTTCAATTATAGCCTTTTTTTAGTCAATTAGCCATTTTAAAGTAACATTTGCAAGAATGACCTTAATTAATCAGACCAATGAGTTTGGCCTTTTCATGTGGTCCTGACGATTAGACTAAATAACAATTAAAAAGGCTAATTTTGCAATAATGAATTCAATTATGGAAATTGATTTTCAATTGAGTCATAATTGAACTATCAATTGATTATTTCAATTGTAGCCGTTTAGTGAATAATTTACAGAATTAATCACAATCCAATTAATTATGATAAACTTCTAATAAATTGAATATAAGAATTGAGGTGAAAAATGATTAATTCATTTAATTAATCAAATTCCTTGAATTAAACAGAGTGAGATACTTGCCAATTGCGAGTTTAACAATTTTGGACAATTAAATAATAATTGTTATAAATTGCTTTTGTTTTTTAATTTGCAAATGCTAATTTTAATAATTGTGTAAATAATTTTAAATATTTATAATATTATGGGAAATTTTTTTACCAAAAAATAATGTAAAAAATTACTAAATAATTTTTT